>NW_007253042.1:382232-459412 GCF_000164805.1 Carlito syrichta
TTCCTATATATATATATATATATATATAAATATATATATATATATATATATATATATATTCTTGTGTGTGTGTGTGTTTGTGTGTGTATAAACTAAAAAACTACCTATTGGTACTGTGCTCACTATTTGAGTTACAAGTTCAATAGCAGCCCGAGCCTCACCATCACACCACGGAGTACTTATGTAATTATCCTGCGCACATACTCCGTGAAGTTAAAAAAAAGAAAGAAAGAAAAAGAGCAGGTCTGCAGGTATGAAATTGTCTTAGTATTTTTTTTCTTTGAAATGTGTTTATTTCACCTTCATTCCTGAAAGATATTTTCATCAAAGAAAGTTTTTTTACAGGGTTTTTTTACTGTTGTTATTTAATTTTTTCAGTATATGAAATGTGTTCTTTCACTGTTTTCTGGCCTCCATTATTTCTCAAATGAAACCTCTGAAACTTGTATTTATTGAAAATATTGTTCTCTTGTACATGTCAATTGTCTCTAACTTTTAGGATATTATTTATCTTTGATTTATATCAGTTTGATTATGATGTACCTAGACATAAATTTTTGAAATTTATCTTGGCCAGGCATAATGGCTTACACCTATAATTTCAGCACTTAGGGAGGCCGAGTTGAGAGGATTACCTGAATTCAGGGGTTTAAAACCAGCCTGGGCAACTTGGCAAGACCCCATCTCTACAATATATCAAAAAATTAGCTGGACGTGGTGGCATGTGCCTGTAGTTCCAGCTATTTGGAAGGCTGAGGTGGAAGGATCGCCTGAGCCCAGCAGGTTGAGACAGCAGTGGCCACGAGTGTGCCACTACTCTCTAGCGGGGGAGACAGAGTGAGAGACTCCAACTCCAAAAATAAATAAATAAAATAAAATAAAATTTATCTTATATGAGGTTAACTAAGCTTAATTTTAGATAAAATAAAATTCCTAATTTGATCCTTCAAAGAGCACAACTGCTAAGATTCCTTACCAATGATCCACTTTTCCAAGTCAGGTCTTACATGGACTTTCTCATATATATGAGAAAAACTCCATCTCTCTTTTCTGTCTGAACATGCTTCATTTATATTTTTATATCTTTTTATTGAAAATCAGCAAGAAATAAAATATTGGAGTTAGAAGAGTCCTAAAGAATCATTAAGCTCAATTCATACAGAGAGACTGCCTTGGCCAAAGACACAAACTGAAGAGTATATCTATTTCTCTTAACTACCCAAACTCCTTTGCAATCTAGTATTTATATACTCATTTTGAGATCTTAAATGGAGAAAACCATTTCCACTTCAGATCTATACAAATATTAAGAGTTCTTTGTTAAATTTTATCAAGGGCCCCAGATGTTAAGTAAATGTGGCAAACTCAGGGAAAAGTGTTCTGCCCGATGTGCATATTCCATAATTAACCAAATAAATTTTGACAGTTTTCCTAAAAACTGATCCCATTATCTATTTTTGAATGTACCAGATTCAGACATGTATTTAACTTAATGAAACTCAATAAATGCCATTTTTGTGGAAAGGTCATGATTCTTTCCTAGATACTCAGAAGTGACATTGGTAGAATACAGTGCTATGGATTTGAGTTCCTGTGATTATCAGCCTTGGACCCTAAGATTTTCTAAATGAAGATAATAATGTAGTTTTGGCAGAATGTGTAATAAACAGCTTTACCCAGTCTTTCTACATCTAAGGGCCATGTCAGAGACTTGTTAGGGAGAATGATTTGTGGTGAGGCTGCAAAGCCTATGGCTGCTCTGAATCCATTTTTGTGCAAACAGAGCAGGGACAAGTTGTTATATTTGTACTAGCCAGATAGACATTGAAAGAAGGTTATCAATTACTATTCTGACAGGACTATATCATTTCGAACACAGTCATAACTACCCAGTTCAACTACAGGTAAGGGAGTAAATACATCTGCTTTTTAAATACTGCCTCCAAACTTTGGGCTTACAGGCATAATATCGAAAGCAATACAAATAGTAATATAGGTTATGTAACATTTTACTACATACTCCAGGTCTGACACTACTCTTAATTTTGTCTTATTGCATGTCATTATCCCTGCTAGTTTGTAAGCTCTTTGAAGGTAGGAAGCATGTATTGTTCGTCTTCTACTCTTTATTCTTTGAGCATAATTTTATACCTGCAATATGAAAGTAGGCTTTCATATTTTTGAATGAATCAAAAGCATCATCAAAAGGCTATAATGAAAGACACAATTAGCCAGCATTCAAAAGTGAATCTGGGTGAACTGTGAATATCTTTTATTCTTTATATTTAAAATCTCAACATATAGCATAACCTGCTAGGTCTATCAAGGAGAAAATAAGTCATGCGACTTTTAGGATCCCTCTCATTGAAAGCTACTGGGACAATTATACAAATATTTTATAGATTTTATTAAAGTGAATAATGCCACCTCCTCTAGACTTCCTGAGGAGACTCTAACTAGACTAATCCCAGGAAAGATAGGAAGCTTATGTATTGTGTACTTTATCTTCAGTGCTAAAATGATGCCTGCCATATAGTAGATGTTTTATTTATAATTACTGAATTATTCACTGAGCCTTTTTGTTGGTTTACACATAGTCTCATTCTAAAAATGATATGATAAAATTTACATCTATGGATACAAGTAGAAAATAAATATATTTAAGTAAGGTGAGGGAAAAATGGGTACAAAGTTGGAGCAAAGGATAAGCATATAGAAATATATGAAATATGATCTTGTATAGTTGTTAGATATAGGCCTTTTTTTAAACTCTGTACTTAATAAATGCCAAAACAAATCAAAGCAATACAATAACACTGTAGCAGATGCCGTCAGTGCCCTGCCACAGTGCCTAAACCTTTCAATGTCTTCCAGACAACATTCAGCTGACTTGGGACTCATCTGTGATTAAGAGTCTTTCCCCGAGAATGTAAGAAAGAAGATGAAAGTACTGAGAACTTATCAGTCCTGTGCAGTTTCAGTAAAAGAATTGCAATACTGGTAAACAAAGGTACCCGCTTCCCCACCACTTGGGAGTGACCATTCTAAGGCAGGTGTTTTCCATCCTTTCCCAGAGTTCCTCTGTGGCGTCGAGCTTCAGCGACCCACCCTGATAGAATTTTTCATCTTTCACTCACTGTATTACCTCTCCCTTTCTTTGCCAGTGTTCCCTGCCCTTCCTTGATAAACATTTACTCTAATTCTTGTCTCAGAGAGTGCTTCTGGGAAGAGCCAAACTAAGATAGATATATAAATCAAAATGAGATTCCACATGTAACAAGGATAAAATGAATCATATTGGTAGTTAGAAATTTTTTTTTCTGAAGAAAAGTTTCTTCGTGGATAATCATACAGTGGGCACTGAATGGTGGGTAAAACAATGTCTTTGATGACATTCATCAGGCAATGTCTCTGTTGCCTATAGTCTTGATGACTTCTGACTCAGAAGAATTTGAAGGAGAAAGAATATTATTTAGTCTAACTGCAGAGAGCTGAGCAAAACTCACACCATTTTATTCTGGATTCTTTATACACTTGGATTATAATTATTGTATCACTGGTCACTTGACTACTATTGGATTTTCAGCCCAATCATGATAGGCTTTTGTCACTTTGGTTTTACGCATGAGAAGGCTGCTGTTCGTTAGCTACTTTGTTCCAGTTTTGGCTGACAAGCTGCTCACTTTCCAACTCTCCCCACACATTTGGTGTCACACGTTTTTCTTGTACATTTATCTTTTAGAATAAAATTTGTCATGCATGGTCCCTGTGGAGATGAGCAGCCTTTCTTTTGTTTTCTCCTAGGGAAAGAAAAGAAATAGTGAAAGAAAGGGTGATGTGCTGACACATGGAATCCTTAAGCCAGACACTTCATTAATGTAGCTAGAACTTTTTGATCACAAGTCTGATGGACAGTGCTAGTCCATTTTGTCTTTGCTGTCCCTGGACACCACTATTTATCTTATTTCCTGAGCATCTCCTATATAATTCTGGCAAGTAACTATGCCTAAATTTTTTTATACTCCTGTTTTTTTCTTTTATTTTCTTTCTTTTTTTTTGCCACTCCCCAATTATTCAACAAAAATAAGAAACAAAATTCCAGAAAAGTGAGAGTTAACAAAGAATGAGATGAAGTGAAAGACTCAAGCCATGCCTAGACAACTGAAAATAAGCAGATTGTACCATAGTTGGTCTAGTTATTTAAGCTTCTTTAACAGCTTGTTCAGAGCACAGTACGTAGTCTATCTATGATTAATTGTTTGGCTATCACTTGCTAATATGCCAGAAGAAAAAAAAAAGAATCAACTGTAGCAGCTCCAGATTAGGCATGTCTTATAGACTTAGCAAAAACTTGGTTTTATAGACTCAAGATGAAATATTTTGATGAATAATTAAGTGATGACTAACCGATGCAAACCATCAGTATGAAAAAATAAGCTTTTCTCAACATTTACTACCCTCTCCCCTCCTCAGCAAATTTCCTTTTTGTACATCTGGATATGTGCAATTCAACTATGTGCTATCCAAATATGTGCTATCTGAATATGTGCTATCTGAATATGTGCTATCTTTGGTAGGTACCAACACTGCCAGCTAGTTTATATATGGTAGACACTATGGCTAAATGTTAATGGAAAAAACAATAGTTACCTCTATCTAATTTAGGTAAGGCAATATCGTTCTGGGTCTTAGAAAAGAGTAAATTAATGGGATATAGGTCTCTGGTAGTAAAGGTTAGCCTAAGGCTGGAGAGGACTATTACAGAAAATTTAGCTAATAATAGTTATGCAATGAAAAGTCAGTGCTAAACTCTCTACTAAGCTCCCTTTATGCCATTTTCTAGTTTAATTCTCAGAATAATTCTGAGATAAGAACTATAATTGTACTTCCTTTACAAATGCGGGAATTGAGGCACAGGGATTAGTTGAAATGTTCTATGTCAGAGAATAAATGGTGATATCCAGATAGACTGATGCCAGAACCCACAGTCTCCAAAGGGCCTCAAAACTTTGGGAGCCAGGTAACTTTGGCTTATAAGTAGCTTGTTTCAGAATAAGAGGTAAAAAAAGAATTTATAGAACTCTATAGTACCTGGATCTGAGGAGAGAAAGATGTTGGTTTCCAACACTTCCAGAATTTATTTTATTTATTTATTTGTTTATGTATTTATGTATGTGTTTATTTAAGAGTTGTGGGGTACAGGCAAAGATTTGCTATATAAGTAGGCTGCATGCAGGTGAAGTTTGGGCTTCTAGCTGCCCCACATTCCCCTGGTAGTGGGTTAGGCGCCCATTGTGTTGTCAAATGCCTCCCTCCCTCCTCTCTCCCTCCTTCCCCTAGCAGTGCCCAGCGACTGCTGATCCCACCTTTATGCTAATGTGACTAGTGTTCAGGGTCCACTTATGAGTAGGAACATGCGGTATTCAGTTCTTTGTTTCTGTGATAGTTCACTTAGTATGATGGTTTCCAATTACATTGTAAAAACAGCTAGAGAGACCACCTACCAGGGAAGACCCATCAAAATTGCACCAGACTTCTCAGCAGAAACATTATAAAACAGAATTTCTAGCATCACCAAATAAGAAATTTTCCAGGAACCAGAGGGAGATGAATATTGGATCAGAACTGGCTTGAGTCTGAGCATCAAAGTCAGATAGTCAATAAAACTTCATATACCCATTAAGTAAAAAAAATAATATCTGTGCATACTTGTTTAATGTATTATAAACACATTTTCTAGATGTCATTGGAGTTTAAGAATAGCTCCTTTATTGAGACAAGGTTGGTCTGTGTTTTCCTCAATGCTGTCTTGTTTCTGAATTGTGGGCTAATTTTCAGGAAGGTAAGACAATTTAGGAGCAAGGCCAGTCATCCAGACTGTGTTCCCTGAATATGGTGCAATGAGTCCATTGCTTTTCATAAAATTTGGCATTACATTTATTTCTAAAATTGTTTCAAATCTCAACTTTCATTTGTCCATGTTTGTAAACACAGAACAACAACTACAAAAATGTTATTTTGCTATGTTATCCAAAAGCTCTAGAGGAGATAAGGAAAAACAAGATTTATATTTTAAAACAGAATGATATCAAACAATTAGCAGAGTAGAGGCCATTTTCATAAATCACTGGGTGGAGAAAAAGAGGTTAATATATGTATTATAATTTGTACTAATAATTTATAGAAAATGGAAAGTTTGAAAAATATTACTTGTGCTTTTCTCTTCTTGAATATTTCTAATACATATTTGCATATGAAAGTCCTGCAGTGAAGAATTCCTACTAATTCTATTTAACCCCCTGCTTCCTAAACGTAGTTGACCCTGGATCCTATTTATGTTTGTTAATATTTAACTGGTGAACCTTACATCCTATTTTGGGAAAAACCTCAATTGTTAAATCCCTTCATTTGAGAGATGAATAAATAAAAAAAATTCATTTATAAATCTTCATTTATAAAAATAAATATAAATATTTATTGAGGCCTCACTATGTGTCAGGTACCATTCTAGGTCCTTAGTAGTGACAATAATCCCTGCCCTCATAGAGGCTGATGTTCCCTGTGATGGAATGTCCTCTATTCAGTGATGGCAGAACAAAACAACTTCATTGCCAATCAAGAGGCTTCAGTCTGTGACCTTCAGAGCCTTCTTGAGAATCAAACTGATATTTCAAAGAGATTAAAAACTGAAGGGAAAATATAATATTCCCTCAAAGCTGAGACTTCAGATTTAATGAAGGCTGTATCAGAATGAGATAGGATTCAGATATCAAATTACATTTGTTTAGTCTAGCACAGTTTAATAAATCAAAGCCACATTTAATAAATATTTATCTTGTTTTAATCATCATTTAGTGTGTTTCAGTGGTCTCATCTCTCTAAATGGTTCACTTCAGTATTTATTAGATATGGCTTCCATTTCTAAAGTAATCTATATATCTTTATTTTATTTTTATGATTCAAATTCCCTTTGCTTACCTCTAAGAGATTTAATTAAGATTATTTTTATTTCTAATTTTTAAATAAATATTTCTCCATTTTCACAATTAATTCATTACTGAGTAACCTAATTTTGGTATTTATGTCCTATAGGGCAATAGCAAATTGCAGACATGCATTAATGATTGCTGAATGTAAATATTCTTCTCAAAGGTGAAGTAATTTTGTGATAATTATTCCTCCTAATAAAAAAATTTTAAGTTGTAATTTAGAAAAATTTAATCAATGGTAATAATTTCTGTTATGCATTTGACATAATTTTCAAGTTGTAATTAGTAAATGACAAATGAAAATTATTTAGTCCTTGAATACAATAGAGAATTTTGACTATCTTTAATAATCCTTTTCCAAACTTCTCTAGGTTCAGAATGAAAAGTTCAAAATGTAGAATTTACTTGCTACTTTAATTTCTTGGTCTGAAGGCAAGTAACTAGTGATTTTGAGGATACTTGCTCATTATTACAACCCACAAATAACCATTTCCGTTTCAGAGGCAATGCCTGAGAGTATCTGACAAACTACAATTTCATTCATTTAGGCATTTTTTTAGTTCTGTGCATACAATGGTAAACAAACAAATGAAAATTTTCTGCCTGTCAAGAGTTTATAAGGTAGCAGGGCTCGGTGGCTCAGCCTGCAATCCCGCACTTTGGGAGGCTGAGGTGAGTGGATTGCCTGAGCCCGTGGGTTCGTGACCCGCCTGGACAACTTGGCAAGACCTCATCTTGTTGCCAACTACAGCGTGCGCCTGTAGTTCCAGCTACTTGGAAGGCTGAGGCGGAAGGATCGCTGGAGCCCAGCAAGTCAAGGCTGCGGTGGCCAGGAGCGTGCCACTGCACTCCAGTCTGGGCAACAGGCAGAGTGAGACTCCAACTCAAAAAAAAAAAAAAGAGTTTATAAGGTTTTAAATACAAGTCAGATAGTTGAAAATAATGAGTGAAAAGGCAGCATATGTAAAATTAGATCTTCAGGGAAAGGTCTCTTGGTGTTATTTGAGTGGAAACCTGAAGTGAAGAAGCAAACCTTCCCAAGATACCTGGGAGAAGAGTTTCCCAGAAGAGAAAATAGTGATTAAAATTCCTTGAGACAGAAAGCAAGACTAGCAAAGAAGTCAGTGTGTCTGGAAGAGAGAAAGGAAAGAAAGTTAATAGAAGATGAGTTTGAAGAAGATGAAGTAGTTAATGCAGTTTTTTGTCCAAAATTGGAAGCAGGCGAGTAGGTTTAATCACAGTGGCAAGACCTGACATATTTTTAGAGGATTACTCTGGTTTTTGAGTGGAAAATAGTCTCTTGGCTAGGGAATTCAGTATGAAAGGAGAAATGGTAGTTAGGATCATTGCAACTGTCAAGATAAATAAGATATGGCTTGAACCATGTATATAAGTATGCTGGTTGTAAGCAGTGGTCAATTTTATTTTGACATATTTTAAGGGAAAAGACAGCATGACATGTACATGGCTTGATTGTAGGTTGTAGGAGAACTAGATGAGTCTAGAATCTCATTATGGCTTTTCACTTGAGCATCTAGAGTGATAGAAATGTTGTTTACTAAGATGAGAAAACCAAAGGGGAATCAGGGCTAGTGGTGGCAGAAGTTAAAATGCAGAGTTCTCTTTGTAAAAAATTACTTTTGAAATGCCTGTTAGACATTCATGTAGAGATGAGAATTAGGCAGCCATATGATTCTGGTAAAAGTAAGAGGTGTGTGAAGATTACATTTGGAATCCATTAGCATAAAAGTGGCATTTAAGGGACTGGAAAAGATTACCTGGGAATTAAGTACAGATAGAGGAGAAAAGTGGTGCAACACTGGGCTCTAGTTTATGGGGTAATTAGCATATATAGAATGATGAATTTAATTAACATGAGACAATTAGAACTATAACAAAACAATTAACATTAGAGAAACAAACACATAATCAGTTCAGTAATATATTTTTCCCCAGAGATAAGGATTGAAATTAACTGTCACCTTTCAAGTTCTGACCCAGCCAGTTAGTCTATTACTTTTCTTTGGAAATTGCACCTATATAGGGTCCTTTCCCTGCATTTCAGTTCCAAGAATTGTTAAGAGCTAAAGTCACAGCTCTTCCTGATAGTACAGTCATGGAGACCACTGGATCCAAAATCAGATATAAGATAGACCTTTATTGTGAAGCCTATCATTGATGGTTAAGTTTGAGAAGCAAGGGCCTTGGTTGTTCAGCCTCCTTCAGAGGAAGTGGAGTCTTAATTGATAGTAGAGTCAAGATATTTATAACATCTTCTGTCTCCTAAGGTAATGAATGCCTTTCTTTAAGTATTTGAAAGGGAGAAAAACATTCTCTTATGCTCTTGTAAGAAAGGAGACTGTGAGGGGTGCGGTGGGGGGGTAGTGGCAGGAGTGAGAATCTGCCAGGGGAGAGGTCACACCTCATCAACAAGGGTACCTGCATAATGAACATTTGTATATCTAACCCTGGTTTGTAACCCACATCTTTAAAATAAAAGATTTTTTAAAAGAAAAAAAAAAGGAAAGGAAACACTATGAAAATTATATATAGACCAAAGTATTGATTCTAATGATTTCCTGGTTTTACTAAGAAAGAACATGAAAAAATAGACTGTTGCAATTGAATTCAACATAAAGAGGACTCTCTTGACAACAAGGGTTGATACCATGCTAAAATACATTATCATTTTCTAAAAATATTAAACATTTGAAGTGGTGGAGTCCCCTGTTTTTTTTTTCCTTCCTTCCTTCCTTCCTTCCTTCCTTCCTTCCTTCCTTCCTTCCTTCCTTCCTTCCTTCCTTCCTTCCATCTTTCCTTCCTTCCTTCCGTCCGTCATCCAAGCTGGAGTGCAGTGGCACAATCATAGCTCACTGTAGTTTCAACCCTATGAACTCAGGCAGTCTTTCCTCCTCTGCCTCTCGTTGTTGAGACTACAAACATGAGCCACCGTGCATAGGTTTTGTTTGTTTGTTTGTTTGTTTGTTTTTGTAGAGATGAGGTCTCAGGCTGGTCTTGAACTCCTGGTCTCAAGCATACTCCTGCCTCAGCCTCCCAAAGTGCTGAGTATTCAAGCATAAGCAACTGTGACTGGCCAGCCCCGTTTTTTTTTTCTGCTAGACATTTGAAAATCACGAGTATTTCTGGTTTATAAGTGTCTTAAGTGTAACCTGCATTGAAAGGCAGTGGACATTCTAGATTAATATCTTCCAAGGTTTCATACAGTACATGACTTTTTAATTTGTTTCCTTGAACAACTTAACCTCATTTACCTTTGTGTGGCAGAATCTTTCTCCTCTTTTCGTTGTATTTTCCAGATGACTGAGTAAACATTAAAGATATGCATGGTATAAAGAATAAGAATAAGAAGCAAAAAACACAGCAAAGAAAGTACACAACAGAATAAACCAAGTTAAACAAATAGATCTTCTTTCATGTCATGAAAATCAAGCAGCTATCTCTTTTTCATAGCAGGTGGGGAGGATAGAGATCTCCGTGGGAAATTACCTGCTCCCTTGTCTTCTAAATCTAGACACAATTAGCTCTAGTCATAATTTTTGTCTATTACAGTGTAAAATAACGTTACAATTTCTAAGGTTCTTAAGATTCAAACTACGCAAAGGGTACAGATTAAAACTTTGGAAGTATACTCAGAAACAGACAGAAGGTAGTAGAAGATCAAGTGCATCAATGATGAAATAACAGACTGCTCTATTTGAATCTAAATCATAAAAGTGCAACTAGTCAAAGAAACATCTATATTATGAAGAAAGTATTTCACTACTTGAGACAGATGCAAATGGCTAAACAAGGTTTGTCTTCCAGGATTTCAGATGCTGTGAATCTACCTCAAATTTGTGAAATTTGGTTGCAAAAGAAACAGACATTAAGGCAGATTTCCTTTTCTCTCCTCAATTTTTATGGTTATATTCATTTAAAAAGTGAGAGCTATCCTAACCCAGTTGTCCTCTCCTCCTTTAAAGAAGGTTCTTTTTTCCAGTCTCTAAGAAAGCTTTTCTGCTTTATCCACATTCTCCTAAGAACTTACAGAGAAAAAAATATCATAAAGATTTACCATTTGTTGCACCTCATTCTGATTTTAGTTTTTATTCCATTCTCTTGGTATATCATCCTGCTCTTTGACGTCAAGATCAGCATCACAGAACTTGCAAAGTGTACCAAGGAATTTTATGATTATCCTACAATGAATCGTTGTCTTTAACTGACACAACAGAATGACCTTCATCTTCTTCTCCATGTACTTGACCTTTATCTCCTTCTTCAGGTATTCTGGGCACAGAGTAGTGCCATTGAAAATCTTGTAATGGATTAGTTTTTTAGTTTCATCTACCCCCCTCTTGCATAATCCCTGAACTACACACCTGGAAGCATAGAAAATTCACTATGGGGAGATTATACATCATGAGCAGAAGGGGGCTAGTACACAAACAGTTTCACCAGCCTCTTCTTCCTTTCCTGCTTTTTAAAAATCAATCTATAATCTATTTATCTATCTCCTTCCTCCCTCACTCCCTCCCTTCCTGTCTCTCTCTCTCTTTCATATTCCTCTATTTACCTATTTATCATCTATATTTCCTGTATAGTATGTACCTAGGTTTGGGGGTCCTACAATTTTTACATGACTTTTGGGGAAGGATCTAAAGAGATAGGGCAACTAAATTTGTGCAGATTCTACTTTAGGACCCCCTCTGTTTGTGTGTGTGTGTGTGTGTGTGTGTGTGTGTGTGTGTAAGAGACAGAAAGAGAGAGACAGTTAGATACAGAGACAGAGAAAGAGAAAGAAATTACTTTAGCTTTTCTTTAGTATCTTTAGTGCATGTGAAGCTCAGAGATTTCAGTATCAAAAGGATTTCACGTAACTCTGAGGAGTAAGGCTCCCTAAAAGTCATCAAGAGCTGACAGTTTAGGTGACACTGCCATTAATAGCAGGGCTTGCATCCTATACTCACCCTCCTTGATCTTCAATCAATCACAACCCTTTCCATCCACCCCAGCTTAAATCTAAAAGTTCTTCCTCTATTAGGGGAAACATAAATCAAATATAAATGACTATATATAAAGTTCAGAAGTATTTAAAAAAGAGGAAAATTGAAGGACAAAGTTGAAAAGTTATCAAGTTTTGCTTATTTTTTATATTTAATATTTTAAACTCTTTTATGTGGAAAAAGCAAGATAAAGCAAGTTTCATATGATTAATAAGTTAAATTTAGTTATCAAGAGTTATAGGATATACTGCCTATCACCACGGAATATTTTGAAAACAAGTTAACTGTCCTTTGATAGGTAGTTGAAAAAGTCATTTAATAAGCTAAAGTTAATGTAGTCATATCTATAACTTCACAATTACCATCAGTGTGTGAGAACTTAGAAAATAACTACAGGAAGACATAATGATTTTTCCTTACTATTAATAAGTGGTATTTACATTAATTTTTATCAGACAGAAATTTTTCTGATCCAAGATTAATAGGCAATTATAACTAATTTTTCATCCATTTCTGTCTCCTTGTAGACAAAACTGAAATATCTTCTGACGTGCCCAACAGAGCACATGACATTTAGCCAATCTTTTAGTCATCACTGTGGAATGACTTCTTATTTTTAAGAAAATAGTAAGAAGACTTCTCCCTACCTCACAAATTGTACTAGCATAGGTCATGCCCATGGTTCCTTATGGACTCTGCCCATGGTTCCTTTGTTCATGGCTCCTCCTGGGCCAGTGGAAGAAGTTTTTTCACACAGCATCAAGGAGACATACAGCCTCAAGTCTCCCAGGTTACTAGGAGATACTTGTGACACAAGTAGGACTGTTCAAAAAAGAACTGAAAAGAAAGTAAATTTTGATGAAGTTAGTTGTGGAGCGAGACCTCTGTGCAAGGTGTTTTAATATTCTTTACTAAGCACACTTCCAACTTCGGAGTTTTATAATAAGTTAATTTTTGTACATCACTTAAAAATATTAGACGTACCTTCCACCAAATTTTAAGTTGAAAATTTAAATTGTTCCTTATTTATTTTTTCAGTAGATAGCTAAGAAAACAACATGCTGTTATTTGAAACCTCAGCCTTTGACCTCATATAGTACTGGATGAATTGATTAAAAATTATGTCAGAAATGCATACTTTTTAGTTTATAATTTATTTAATTTTATGAACTGATTGTATTATTAATTCTTGGAAGGTTAATAAACCACAGATAATTAAAATATGTCCAGGAAATAGTATTTATGTTTGTTTTCCTTGCAAAATTTTTTCAAAGTTAGCCAACAATTCATGAGCAGGTATCACTTTAAGGTGCTTTCTTTCAGATAAGCTGCAAAACCAAATACCATAACACATTTTTTTGGTGAAATAAATGAATCTGATCTAAATTAATTGCTTATCCATCAATCTAAAAAGTAGAGGATCCATTTTCTCAGTTCTTTTTTATTCAGAAAATTAACTAATGTGTAATAGTATTATTAAAACTTTATCCGCTATTAATTATTTGCTGATGACAGGCAAATTATAGCTCATGTGCCAAATCTGGCTGGCTGTTTTTGTAAATAAAGTGATTTTGCACACATGGTCATTCATGTACCTATCATACATGTCTGTTTGAGTGGTCCCACTGCAGAGTTGAATAGTTGGGACTTTAGGGCAAAGTTGAATACCTTTACTATCTAACCCTTTACCAAAAAAGTTTGCCTACCTCTGGCTTAAGCTGGAATTTAATGGAAAGCTAGCCTCTATAGATTCCCCCACTACTTTCAGGTCAGATATACTAGTCAAAAGATGTTATTATTGACAGTGCAGGGTGGCTCAAGCCTGTAATTCCAGCATTTTGGGAGGCCGAGGTGAGGGGAATGCCTGAGTCCAAGGCTTTGAGAACAGCCTGGGCAACTTGACGACACCTCATTTCTACATTAAATCAAAAAAATTAGCCAGGCATGGTAGCACATGCCTGTAATTCTGGCTACTTGGAAGGCTGAGGTGGAAGGATCACCTGAGCCCAGCAGATTGATGCTGAGACAGTCATGAGCATGCCACTGCACTCCAGTCTGGATGATGGAATGAGACTCTAACTCAAAAAATAAAAAATGTATTAATGTGTATTTTGCCTTCATTTCCATGAAGGTATATTATTTACCTGTAAGGTTTTTTTTCCTCCCTCTTTTCTATTCCTGCCATAGCATTTAAGCAAGTTATTTGTGGTTGAGTGTGTATGTTTGTATAGGGGAGCTGTACATAAGATGAAAAACATTTCTCTTGATTAATTTTTAATGCATTGGTATCTTTACTTATCCTGAAAACTATCTCTATTTTTATTCTTTAGCAGGACACTTTAATAGGACATCATTAAGGATTTCACTGCTATTACTATGCATTATGAGCTTCTATTTTACTCCTCTCTTCAATTCACAACCACTTTCTTTTTCCATGTCACACTTGGTCTTCCCCAATACAGTGATATGTATCCTTTGCATACTTAATTCTTTTTGAGTAGAAAAAATAAAACATCGTGATCCAGGTCTGTGAGAAAAGTGTCCTGCAGCTTTCTTGGACTTCAGAGACATTTTTCTCTTAACTGGTCTCTGATGTTTTGGCTTTTATCAACTGTTTTTTAAACAAACTTTCTCTATTGGAAAGAGACTTAGAGACAACATGTAATACTGGCCACTTCTTTTATATTAATCGCTGTTAATGTCAAGCCAGTTCCAAATAGACCTGTTGCTAAATAACATGACATTAATGATAAGCCTAAGGAATCTGATATATGGCAAGTGTTGCAGCAAAGTCTATAGCAGTAATTAGGGAGAAACACTTAAAAATGTTTCAGATAGTGGATTATAAGTTTTGGAGGACATGATGCTTATATTTAAATTCCTTCTGATTCTTCACTAAGTTCACTACTCACCAAGAAGAAAATTAGTGCTAAAGAGCTGACTGATGTGGCATGAAAACTCTGTAGGAAGTTGTACCTTTCTAAGTAGTTGAACAATAAAAATTAAAAGTGTTATTCTGAGTCCTTTGTAAATGTTGTTGACTATTCACTCATTGTCTTTTCCACCACCATGATTGTCTTGTCTGTTTCATTCTAAGACAAAGTAAATATTCATTAGCTGTTCTGATCCTTCATGATGGCAGTTCTGGAGGAGATGGCACTTGAACTGTATTAAAAAGACCTACTAATCTGTCTGGGGATGGGAAAACACCTCTTATCAACAGGGTGCCTGAATGAAACGTAATTGTACACCTAACCCTTAACTGTACCCCACAAAACCATAATAAAAAATATTGATTAATTTTAAAAAAGACCTACTAATAATAAGAAAAATAAGTAAGATCATTCCAGGACAGTGGATAGACTGTAAGAGAAGATAAAGAAACTGGAAGAAAACAAAACGAGGTGGGTCAAGATAGTGACTAAGAACTGTCATTTTAACCTTGTCATGTTTATTTAAATGTGCTGGCAAGTGTGAGGAAAGGTAGAAAAAAATATTGCAAGAGAACCCATGAGATAAAAAAAATTTATCCAAGGATAGTTGGGAGTTTATTACTTGACTAAAAAGCATTTTTGCCAAAAATATTTATTTTTCTAATTTTAAAATGGCACTCAAGTATTTGTTGAATTTAATATCGCCAAAGATGTTTGTATATATAATTTTGCATATATAAAATTTTGTACCCTAATGAAATCAGCACATACTATTAATTTTTTTAAGTTGCTACTATTTTAGAAATAATAAATTGGCAGTTTTTCTATTAAGCTAATTTTGAGAAAAATTAAGTATGTTTTTTTCTGTAAGAGTGTTTAGTTAGCATCTAGTATCTATCATATATTATAATGGTAGTGATTTGGTCATCAATTTAAATAAGTGGTGACTGAAATTGTATAGATCTCTATTTGTTTGTTTCAAAAGTGTTAGGCTTCATTAAGTAGCTCCTTAATCAGTCTTGATTGCTTGCCATAGTTCAGTAAAAATGGCGTTGTTCTGCATGAAGTTTTTCTACTATCACCAGATTTACAGACCTAATGTGTCTCTCCTTCTTAGAGCTGTATCCCTCTTTGCCCCATCTTAAACACAACTGGTTCACTTGCAGCATATTTTAGAGAAAATGTCAGTCCATGGTACCTATGTTTTAATTGCAGAGAAATGAGCATTGACTCTTTTTCCTGGGGGATCTATGTAATGGCTTCTTTCTGCACTTGTACTCTTTATCCCATTGACTCTACCTCGCTTTTGAGTGATTCTTAGTTTTCTTCAGCAGGTTTTAGAAACGTTCAGACACTTTCCTTGTTTAATTCTTTGGACACTGTGCCTGAATTTAATGTCCGCTTCTTCCCAAGGACACTACCTTTTCTGGTTTTTAGGAGGTCATTGATTCTCCTACATATCCCAGTGTATGGATAAACAAAGTTTTCCTGGTATTTAACTAAAATAAGAATAGGCATTACTTGAATTTGTTTTGTTTTGTTTTGTGGAGTTGACGTCTCACTCTGTCACCCAGGCCAGAGTGCAGTGGCACACTCACAGCCACCGCAGCCTCAACCTGTTGAGCTTAGGCGATCCTTCTGCCTCAGCCTTCCGAGTAGCTGGAACTACAGACACACACTACCATACCCGTCTAGTTTTTGTGATTTATTGTAGAGACAAGGTCTCACCAAGTTGCCCAGGTTGTTCTTGAACCCCCAGGATCAGGCAATCCTCTCGCCTTGGCCTCCCAAAATGCTGGAATTACAGGCTGAGCCACCGTGCCTGGCCAAAATTTTTTAAAGTTTAAATAAATAAAAGGTTAAATGAATGAAAGCAAACTATAAGAGCAAGAGTGAATTTCAAGAACAGAGATTTCAGAATTGACTTAGCTAAAAATGGACTTAGCTTGGCTTGACTTGGGGAGCTATTCATTTCCCTCATCTCAAATCTAAGAAGATTTCATGTGATGGGATACACATTAACTGAGACATTCAAACAGCTATCTCAAGGTTCACTGGTTTAACAACAAGGATTTTGATATTCAGGTTCTCTCATAACCTCCTTTACATTTTTATTTAAAGGCAGAGATTTCAGGGTTATTCTTTTCACTCCAGGTTAGGTTGAATTATGTATTCTTTGCCTAGTTTTTAATTTATTCATCTTCATTTCATAAACATCAAAATATCTGATCCCTTATGGTTCTGAAAACCCTTCATAATTTCCATTACTTAGTGTTGGTTTATTTTCCAAAATGCATACTAACATGCTGGTGGGACTGATACTATTCTCTGGGGGAGGGGTAGGAAGGAGCCAGGAGATTTTCTTCTGCTTTGTCTATTAAAGATTCCAATAGCCTTATGGTTAACTTCCTTTCTTGAGGGTAAACCTCCATCGCATCATCTTCCTATGTTTTCCACACCCCTCTCCATTACCAAGTTGCTATTAAATGCAATAATTAGACTGATTGACTCATAAGGACCAGATATTAAGGCCATATGCATAACTACTAGCGTGCATATGTCTTCCACATGCTTATAGTCTAATTGAAAGAATCACTGTATTTACTCTATTGGCTTATTATTTTTCTGAGCACCATGTTTTAGTTTCCTGAGTAGTCCCCATATTCTCGTTCATTTGAAAAACAGAAATGATTGATAAATTTTTGTCCAGTCAGTCTTTCTTGGCTTAGGTTACCAGGTTATTTCTTCTGGTTCTCCTTGATGAATCTGCTCTTAATTATCTCTAGTAGTATGATGATCCAGCATATAATCACTATAGATTTACAGTATCAAATTTATTTCAGACCCAGACTCTAGATCCTAGAGGAATAAGAAGAGTCAAATTTTGTGTGGAAAGAAGAGAAAGATAATAAAAAGAAGAATTCATGGAATTAACAACCAAACTTTAATATGCTTCTATGTTAAAGTAAATATTGGCTACTTATGCAGGAGAAGAGGAAAAATGTCACAACATGAAATTGAACTAATAATAAAAAAGCATTGTTATTTCTAAGTGTTTTAAAATATTGTTCCCTTTCTACAACAGTCAAAACCATCAATCAAGGCACATCAAAGCATGCTTAAAAATATGAAGTTTACTTTTGAATTCTCATTTCTGACCCAGAGGTTGATAGTCCTTTGTTTCATCCTTTCAAGGACTTCTTTTATTTTCTATTTTAACCTCAATATTATATTTCCATTCCATATATACACTGAGAAACCATAAGGCGCCAACACACCTTTTATGCAAATGAAGTAAAAATGTACAGGGTATCTGGTCTGTTTGTATTTTCAAAAATTGAGTCACTTACTCACTGCTGCAAATAGCAAGCACATGCATATGCATGAAAAACATAGTTCTTTAACCTTGGTGTCCTAAATTCAGCAGCTTTCTTTACCAGGCAGAGGCCAATTGTATCTTTCTGTTTCACAATAAGTAACCGCAAGGTGGCATTCTTTCAGAACGCAGTATCATTCTTACATTTTGGCGCCTTCAATTTGAAGATTTGCCAAGACTATAAAATTAAGAAATCAATGCAAAAATGTTCTGTTGTAGTTCTTTTGGACATCTTCTTGAATTTCACCGAAATCCTTAGCATGAATATACTTAAGCAACAAAATTTCAATACTATTCACGTTTCATTTATTGGATTTAAGATTTTGTAGTCAAGCCTTCTACCCTCTCACTTGCTCATAACTAATGTTTCCTTATGTTCAAAGTGTTTGAAAGGCCTACTTTTCATCCAAACACTTAGAAAACAAATCTTAGATAGCTTACCCACAAAACACACAATAATGGATGGTGGTTAAGAGCACAGTTTTGGGAGACAGATACATAGCTTGGTCACTATCTTGCAAAAGAGCAGCAGTGGGTTTTCAGTTTAATCTATACTTTGGGAAAGTTACCTGACCTCTTCAGCTCCTTTCTTGATAGCACCAACTAAGAGGTTTATTAAAGGAGACAATCCTTGTAAAACACTTACTACAAGTCCTGGTATATGTTAGATGTTCAATACACAATAACTATACTTATTAGGAACAGCCACCATCACACTCCATAAGAAGACTCCTCACAACTCTCCTATATTACCTGAAATATCCC
The DNA here is from genome assembly GCF_000164805.1 of Carlito syrichta. Classification (NCBI taxonomy): domain Eukaryota; kingdom Metazoa; phylum Chordata; class Mammalia; order Primates; family Tarsiidae; genus Carlito; species Carlito syrichta. The sequence continues at coordinate 401,302 of NW_007253042.1, forward strand.
CTTCATAAAAACATTAGGCTTAAGGCACTGTGTCCAGAAAGACATTGTATAGTAATACAACATCACCTGCTCAGTGTGGTTTAATATTAGTTTCACTGATGTACTTGAGTCTCAAACATGACCAAAATTAATGACAAAAAAAAAAAACCCCATAAAAACATTTTGATCAAAAGATGAGGTTGAAGACTGGAAAGTTCAGACACAAGAGAATTGGAGTTACAGGCAGTACAGCAACTGAATTCCAGAAACCCAGTAAGGGCAGAGTGCCTCAAGTATAGTAGCTTTCTTTCTTATTTTTCTATTCCCTCTACATTCCCTGAAATTCAAATAGTATTGTCTTATCCAAAATATACTCATATGAAGCAAACAAGATCTGATGTTTCTAAATTATGGCAAAATTTACTCGTGTATCAACAATGGTAATCACTTTGAATTTTAGTAGTACATGTAAACATACATTATAATGCTAACTTTAATAGTTATTGTTTTCATTTTATAAATGAGTTAGGTAAAGCTCAGAAAATTACCTTCCAAGTTCTCAGGTAAGTATTAACATTTGGACAACATATGTCCTAAAATTAGAACTACTTGAGTCTAATTCTGGCTCAGCCATATGCTTGAACTACAACCCAGGGATGTTGAAACTGAGTCTCAGCAGTCTCTTAGTGTGAACGTTTGTTAGGATAGTTTTTCCTTTGCAATATTTTTAAGAAATCATGTCAATGAAAATCCAACTTTGTATGTGAAAATGGAGCACAGTGTAACATGATATGCTTATTTAATAAGTGCCAGTTTCTATTTGATGTTAAATTCCATACTCTTCTTTATTATCCCATGGAAAGATGGATGATTATGGCATCACTTAAACTTCCAAGTTGAAAAAAGAGCTGAGCCTTTTGCATTCTCACCTAGACATTTCCTACGTTACTCTTCCATCCATTCATCGACTCACTCACTTATTCATTCATTCATTACAAGGGGGGACCCAACAAAAACTGAAATTATCTTTTGGAGGACAGGCCCTTTGTAGTATAATGGGAAATTGGTCCTCCAGTTCAAACAGTCAACCAAAGTTTTACTGGAAGTTTTGAAAAGGTCACATCATGATCACGTTTTGAGGAAGAAATGTCCCTAGTTGTGACAAACAGGTGACTAGTTTTTCCACCATGAAACACACTTGCTTACCACCACACTAAGTGTTCAGTGGTCTTTGAACCAAAAACAGCATGACCCCTGTGCACTACCCTTCCTATTCACCTGATCTCACCCTAAGTGACTTTTGTTGTTGTTGTTGTTTCCCTGGATGAATAGAACTCCTCAAAGGGAAACATTTTGCTCACATGGAAGTAAAACAAGAAAATGGGAGAAGCACTAAAAGTCATCAAAATTGATGAGTTCAAAAAAACTTTTGAATAGTGGAAAAAGTGTCTTGATAGGAGTATTACATCAAATGGAGAATATTTTGAAGATGACTGAAATTTAAACATGTAAGAATAAATATAAAATTATTATAAATAAATTCTTGATTTTGGGGGGGTCCACTGTACATTGTTTTCTTTTGCATTTTTTCATTCAAAATATTTGGCATTTTAAAAGAGTGGTTATGAACATTAAAAGATTCTAATTTTCAAAATCTTGGGTCTTCCAGTTGCTACCACAATGCTTGACTACTACTACATACTTTGCATGAAAACTGGTTCTTCCTGGAAATATCAGAAGAAATAGAAACCCCACCAGTGGGTATTTTCTGCTTTCTATACTTATTAAGAAATGTAACCCAACTAAAGGAGGATAGGTAAGAGACAGAGCATCTTAGAATGTAATAGCAGACACCCAATTTTCAACAACTTAACACTATAGTCATTTATTCTATACTTGGGTAGCTACTCAGGTCAGCAGAAAATTTCTACTCCAAGTGGTCATTAAGAGATGCCAGTTCCTCCCATCTTGTTGTTTCATCATCTTATTGAGCCATAATATCATAATGTCCAGCTAGAGAAAGAATAAAAAGCAATCATGGAGAAGGTTCACCATACTTTATAATAGCATTGGTCTGGGAGAAACATGCATCACATTTTTTCATATCCATTGGCATGGTCATACAGACCCACCTATCTGCAAGGGGAAGTGTCATGCTGGATGAGAAAGCATAATAAAATTCAATGGACAGTGAGAGATTTATACCACAGCATATGGAAGAGAAGCTATATTTCAATCATATTTTTATTTATTCTAAAAGAATAACTTGCTAGTCTATTGATACTTATCCCATTTTACTAAAGAATCTGTCAAAGAATAGTAATTTAAATACTGCCTGTTCCCAAATGGATAACATGTTATTTGGAAGTGTGGGTAGTATTAGTTGTAAAAGGTGGGTGATCTTTCTTAGTCCATTTTAAATAACAGACCCAAATTTAGTGCAGCACCAGCAAAGTATTCAATTAAAATCACATTATTAAAATAAAAATTAATGTTCTGTTGCTGAACTGCTTGGCTGAATGCACCAATTAAAAGTTTTCTTATCTTCCCAACCCCTTTCCAATCTCTTTGGGAAAGAGAAGACACATAAACGCAAATGCACACACAACATTCAGCTAAATAAACTGAGGCTGAAGATAAAGTTTGTCCCTGAAATACTGTAATTGTAATTAGTGTTTAAGAAATAAAATGTGGCAAGTAAAATTTTAAAAAATAATGCAAATACTTTATTAAAACAACCGCTGCTACCTTCTTATACTTCAAAGTTGTTTTTAAAACTATATTTAACCCTGTTTTTCTTCCTCTCCTTATCTTTTTAAAAATGTTTGGAGAAGTCACCAGAAATAGATAGAAATTGGGGGAGGGAATGCAAAAATCTAGATAATGACTGTGGGAAAATTTAGACTGTGTAGACTGTGGCCTCTGATTTTAAATTCAGTTATTTCTTCTTTAAATAGCCAATGGACCAAAAAGACATCATCCTAGGATTCAGGTGCCTTAAGTAAGTCTTGGAACCTAACCATGCAGGATAAATCTTTCATACTTTGTTTTGCCATTATCAAATTATTTTCAAACACATAAGAAAAAATAATTTTTCTTATTTTTATTTTCCATTCGATTCTCATTTTTGCAAGGTATTTTCTATCAGAGTACCTTGATATCAGTCAAATGTAAATGTGCTATGCTACCCTCCCCTTCACCACTTGAGAGCCTTACTACAGTGAGTATGTTTCAGCATTAATCCACTGCCAGTTTCTTTTCATGATGTCTTTGTGGATATAACAAATATAGGGTCTTGTGAAGTAATATGTTGTTCAGTTAGATCCAGTTGCCATTTCCCATCTTCCTGGGCCACTTGATCTATCAGGAAGTTAGCTATTCTGTTCTGTTTTGTCCTGTCCAGTCGAGTCCTTTCCTGTCTTGTCCTTTTCTGTTCTGTTCTGTTCTACTAGAAAAATCTGCAAACTTATCTATAAAGCATCAGATTCAATTGAACATTCCTTTTACCTTCACTATTTTTGCAGCACTATGTGTAGCACCGGAAACCACAGATGATCACAGAGTGCTGTCAAGTTGCAAGTGGCTTTCACACTTGTGTACATCTGCACATCTGTGTTTTGTAAACTGCACTGAAGTCAAATATCCCTTGATAAAAAAAACAACACTCCTATTAAAAAGTAATTGGGAAAGAAAACTAAGTACAAGAAGTGACTTTATGGGTAGTCTTGAGGTCATATTTTGAAGCTGCTTTAATCTTCCAAGATTTTTCAATTGTGCAGGTATCTCCTGGATAGTGGTTTTAATCAAGACCACATCCTGGAGAACATAATCCCTCATTCTAGGAAAGGTATAAATTTGCTGGAAAAGTGTGACAAGATTGAGACCCATAAAGGCTTGCTTAGTATTATGACTTAAAATGCCTGCAAGACAAGAGAAAATCTTTCTTATCTCCAGAAATCTACTCATGGTTAATTCTTCATCTCACAAGAGGACATACTCTCTGTCATCTCTACAAAAGGAATATGCATCCGATCCTAATGAGTCTCAGTTCATATTTTCCTGTATCTGTCTCTTTATATGCTTACCAAGAGAAAGTGAGTTGATGTTTAAGGGAAGTTCATGATGAAGTTCCTGTCCAGTCATTTCAAGGAGCAACATTCTTTGTTACAAGAAGCTACAAAGCCAGCAGAGGCTAGAAATACTTCCTGATTAGTCTCTCCGCCACCTGGGCCACAAACTTACCCATTCCTGACAAATTTTACTCAACAACATTTGATTTCTTTATTTGGCCTTTTGTTGAGTGTTAAATGATGCCTTTCTCAGGAGGTGGCTCAATTATTTAACTCAAAATTAATCAAATACCTTAAATTAATCCCCTTGCTCTCTCTTCTTGATTAAAATTTAAAAATAAATCTCCATATAAGGCTTTATTTTAAAATGCAGTTTCTATTAGACTGTGGTTAAACAATACTTTTTTAGAAAAATAAAGAGGCTGTATGAACAGATTGCTTTCTCAGTGGGAATGAACTCCAAATATCAGGGAGAGGGATGACCTAGAATCTTGAAAACTGAAACATTCCCAGGAGGAGGCAGCCTCTCAGGTATTTTTCTTCCAAACTTTGCACAGCTTCTCATCCCTGAGAAGTATAAGGTATTGGAATAGGTCAGCATGTGAAGCGATATTAAAGAGATGTCATTTGTCCTCTGAATTGTGTCATTCAGTGCTTTATTTTTCCCCTTGAAATTGAGGAAAGCAAGACCTCTTTAGAAGAAATTAGACCCAAATATCCAAGCATGTTTTGACTCTCTTGCATTGCATTCAGCCCCAAACTGATTTAGGTTGAGAGGGTGACAGAGATGAAGGCTGAGATGGCAAAGGAAAACCTAAATGCACTGCTATCATCTATATTGTTTATAATTCACCTGTACCTCAGATATCTGTGACTTCACTGTGCAGAACACTTGGGTAAGTCTTACCTGGAATGCAGTAAAGCCTGTGTTATAGCAACTGCTTTCAAGGAGATTACAGTCATGAAAGGGCAAGGAGAATTGTTAAAAATATCTACATTTAATTTGAAAAAATAGGCAAATTATAGTCATGTACGCATCTGACACAGCCTATGGCATTAGGCACTGTGCATGGATGATCTCATTGAATTCTCACAAAAATCCAATGAGATGACTATATGCTTGGTTCCAGCTCACAGATAAGGAAGCTAGAGTTAAGTAATGAGCTCAAGGTCACACAGTTTTGTGTATGATCTCTTCAAACTTTACAGGCTTGGTATACAACTTCCAGGGAAATCTTAAGTACTTCTTTGATGGATGTTCAATTCCCTACTGATTTATTCCAATTGTTTCCATTGCCTACATAATAAAACTTCATGGTGAATTTGAGGCCCTGGAATCAGAGCACCACTTTGCTGTCCTTCCAGCCTGTACTGTCACAGGAACCAGCTGTTTTGCCTTCTTCTCTTACGATTTTTTTCCACTTTTCAATGCCTGAGCCTTTACTCCCTTCTTTTGAACTTCAGAATTTCTCTCACTTTATGAACTCATTAATTTCTGAGTAATGGGGACTTAATCTTCTGACTGTCACAGTGAAGAAAGGCTAGTTATGCTGAGTGGGTCTCTGTCATGGCACCTGATATTTGTTTGACCTGTACCCAGCAGTCCTCCTCTGATAGCTATACTGGTACAGGTTATCGACAGTTATCAACTTCTCTCATCTTCCCCAGTGGACTGCCTGTATTTTTCTGCTAGTGCTGCCATAAAGTTTTGTTTGTCTGTTTTTTAAGTACCACAAATCAAGTGGCTTAAACAACAGAAATGTATTGTCTTACAATTCTGGAGGTTAGAAGTCTGAGATCAAGGTGTTGACAGGGTTGGTTATTTCTGAGAACTGTGAAGAAGAATTTGCTCCATGCCTCTCCCCTAACTTCATAAGTTTTGCTAGCAATCTTTCCCATTCTTTGGCTTGTGGATGTATCACTTTGATCACTGCCTACATCTTCCTATGGAGCTAACCTGTACAAGTTCCCCACTTTTATGAGGTCATCAGTCATATTGGATTAGAGCCCCCTCTAATTACCTCATCTTTATTTCACTAATTACATCTACAGTGACCCTATTCACAAATAAGTCTGCATCTGAAATAGTAGAAGTTAGGGTTTCATTATATGAATTTTGGAGGGACATATTTCTACCCATAACACTGCCCCATTATCTAACCAGTCCCTATTTTTGGCTTCCTCTGATTTACTCAACCACCACTGAATCCCACATTCTTATACCTTTGTTACTTTCTGCAGTTTCTGGTAATTTCTGATCCAGGCAGAAATTTGAGAAGTGAAAGAAGTTAGAAAAATATGTTAGGGTAAGTCAAGTCTAATAGCTCCCATCCAAGTAACTGCATCACAGATGAGGGCCTAGCAGGGAACAGAGGTAATTATAGTCATAATTATCTGAAAAGGGGTACTTTGCAAAACTCAGCTTCTTTTTGGTTTGTGTTTTAATCATAAACTTGACATATTAGGCACTATGACTATATCCGCAAAGTCACAGCTTGATCAAATAGGATGCAGGATGACTGAATAGTAGAACTGGACCCCCCAAAAAAGAGAAAAAATGTCATTAAGTCCCTCCAAATATCATTAAGATAGTATTTTGGATAAATCAAATGGATTAAATGTTTCCTTCCTGCATCTGGAACAAAAGTGCAAAATATAGCTTATCAGTGTCTCTTTGAGTTACCATGTAATTCTACAAACACATTACTTTACCCACAAACCCCATCATAGGGCATTCACAATAACATTACAGTTTCATAGTAGTTACAAATTTGGCCTGCTAAGTCAATGAGATATTTTTAGTTTTTGGCGGATGTCACTGTGATCGTGTTTAAGAATTGTTTTGTCCTTTAACGTTCAAACTATTCTTAAAGGTTAAAAGAAAGACCAATTTTTGAAGCAAGGTTCAGAAAACAATTTTGTTTTGAGGTTTGTAACTAAGTTGTACAAATTTGTTGTGCTCATTATTTTAAGAAGAAATTGATTCAACATTTACTTGTAATAAAAAAGAGGACAGCATATTTTAAAATACCAAAAGAGTTAAAAAATAGAGGAGAGGCCGGGCTCGGTGGCTCAGCCTGTAATCCCGCGCCTTTGGGAGGCCGAGGTGAGTGAATTGCCTGAGCCTGCGGGTTCGAGACCCACCTGGGCAATTTGGCGAGACCTCATCTCTACAATAAAAATTTTTAAAAAATTAGCCGGGTGTGGTAATGCGCGCCTGCAGTTCCAGGACTTGGAAGGCTGAGGGGGAAGGATCGCCAGAGCCCAGCAGGTCAAGGCTGTGGTGGCCGGAAGCGGCCACTGCACTCCAGTCTGGGCGACTGAGTGAGACTTCAACTCAAAAAAAATAAATAAATAGAGGAGAGAATGAAAACCTTGTCTCCAAAGTAAATATATCAAAAGTAGAAATAAAAAGTCAAAAGTTTGTAGGTAATTGGTACAGAACGAGGACTAAGTACACTCTTACTTACTTTTAAAATTCTAACCTTTTCTATTTTATATCCCAACTTCATCATTTGCTCGATAGCTGTGGAAAATACTTAAGCTTCCACGAGACCTGACTCAAGCCTATTCCCCATCCCTGTAAAATTGTTGCCAAAATACAAAAAAGGAACTTACTAACATTACATGCAAAGTCAAACCTACATTTTAAAATAACTAGTATCTTGGATTCAGACCCAACAATACCGTTTATCCAACAAGCACTAATTGTTTAACTCAAAGTTGCCCGATCCTTTATTAAATTTAGTTGAAGTTAGTCTATGATGAGTTTGAAAGATTTTGACATTTGTATAAGAGATTTAAGGTGCTACCATGACAGGGACATGAAAATTGGCAACACAGACAGAATTAGGTAGTGACTTTTAAGCCTTTTGTCAAAAGAAACCAGGCTAATAATACTGAAAAATAATGGGTGTATGAAGATGATTATGAGAAAGGTGTGCATAGCATAAGTAGATAAGGACATTATGGAAAAATGACAAACTGCAGAGGGAATTTCCACAGGATGATATAGGACAGCAGTCTCAGAAGAATGCAAAATGAGATAGCAAGGGGTTTTATGGAAAAACAACTAGAATTGTTATAATTTTGAAAGTTTTAAAATTCTCAATAATAAAATATTAGAAGACTTTATAATTACAGAAAAGTAAATAAGCAACCACTTTTAGTTATTAAATGAATACATTGTGCTGGATTTCTCTAAAGAGACAAGGGATGTTTAAAATTTCAAATTTTGAAATTTAGAATTTTAGAATAAAGATAGACTCTTCAACAGTCATTTAAAACTTTTCAACCACAAAAGAGAAGGAAGAAAAATGAGAAGAAATCAGAATTGGTAAAATGCCAAAACAAAGATGAAGACAAAAAGATAAATATTTCCCAAAGGTATGTTTCAGCAAGGAAAAAATTCATGTCCTTTAACTAGATTTCCATAACTTTTTACCACTCCCTATTATTACTTTTTAATGTTGCCAATTATTGAAGGTCCTCTTGGACAGGTTTTGTATCTTTTCAGTCAAATTTTATTATCTTGTATAGTATTTTGTGCTCATATCTGTGAAATGTAGATAATACCAGTAAATAGATCTTAGCATAGTGTTGATCAAATGAATTGTTACCTTAAGCTTCAAACAGTATAAATCTTCCTTGAAGAATAGCTGTTATTATTTGTAACAATAAAATTATCATTTCTCACGTGAATTAAAAAATTACCATTTCCTTCAAAATTGAATGTGTGTGTGTATGCACACATACATCATTTGTATTTTGTTTTTTTAGAGGATCCAGTGTAGATAATTTAAATCTATGCTGTTTCACATAATATCTTGCTAAAATGATTCTATAACTGTCATATTCTGTGCATTTTAAGGGCATTTTATGAATGCAGTTTTATATCAAAAGTAGTTTGTAGGAATGTGATACTAACAGAAGTGTAAGGTAAAGATACACATATGAACATATACATATACTGTCTCATACACACACATAATACTATGTAGTAGAATATCTTGCCACTAAAAATAAGTATTTTTATCTTTAAATATGTTTTGTTATCTATTTTTTAAAGTCTAAACAGTGTGGGGAAATTCACTTTTTTTAAATGGTCAATTATGTTTGTTGTGGTAACAATTTTGGATAATATGTTTTATTTTGAGCCCCTTCAAGATAAGGACTAGGTAGTACTCATCCAACATGCTCCTTGTATCATAGTAGGTACTAAATATGTATTTATAAATGAATAAATAAATAAATAAACACATCAGTAAGAGAATACACAAATAGGAGAATGAAACAAAAAAAGGTAGAAGTCAAGAACCATAAAAGAAATGAAATGGTGACCACAACGCCTGTGCTTCCAATTGTTTTTCTTTTACTAGTTGGACTGGGAGATCCTGGGGAAATCTATTTTTAGAATGTTGAGAAACTGTTTATTAAGCAAGAAACATCACATCAGTCAAAATACTGTAGTGGTAGTTAACAGCCTTGAGAGGAACTTGGTGTACTTTAACACTTTAAATCCAAAAACCTCTGAAAATCAAATCTAAAAACACGTTCCCAGACCAAATTTAAAAGTTGCCAAATAATTTAATAAAGAATAACAATCTTACTTGTACTTCTTTCTATTTAAAGTCCCTTAAACTTCAGGATAGAAGGGAAATTCTTTACCACTGAATCCTTGGCACCCAGCCAATATCTTGTACATACTATTTGTGTTTTGGTAAGTTTTTGGTGAATGAGTCTATGAATGAATTAATAATACTGGAATGAGGTGCTAAGAATGAAGCAAAAGGAATTATGGGTACAGGCTGACAGAGGTAAGAATAATAGAAGTAAGTTGAGGACTGTGCATAGAAAGAAAAGACATTGGAAGGATATGAAGAAAGGACTAGAAGACAGGATTATTACAGATTCCAACAGAAAGTGAACAGCACGGGGTGCAGGAAGGGCTCTTTGTGTAAAGGTTTGATAATACTGAGTTTGAGTTTATTTTCTTTAACTAAAAAGTGTTTAAGCAATTTGGGAGAGAAACAAAATTTAAAAACTACAACAAAAGCAAGTTTTGTATTATGTTTCTCTGCAGACCTCTTAAAAAGAGCAATTACTCTTTCATGTTTTCTAAATGTTTACAAGAGAGAATGTTTTATGGTCATACTGATTTTAGAATCCCTTTCCATCTCACCCTCTTGACTAATTCGCTTAAAAACAAAAATTTTCTATATCTGGGAAACTAAAAAATGTTTCTACATGGGGATTTTTGACTTGAAGATTTGGGTTCTGAGTTGGTCATTGTCTCAGAAATAATGTAATTGAATAAGACATAAAAAAGGCAATTAGATTTCCAAAGCAAACCTCAGTTTCTCCAAAATCCAATAACCTTGTCAATCTCTTGGCTTAACTCATAAGAAAGAAGTCAATGAAAGCATCATAGAGCATCAAGCGATGGCAGATATCATATTAAGCCCAAGAAATTGGGACTGTCTTTTTTCATAACAAATAGTTTTCCCCAATATTATAGCTTCATAGTATATATGTCATAATTTTTATTATATTTAATAAGAATAAAAACCAGTAAGAATAAGGGGCTTAAAAGATACTGAACTGATACCCTCGCTTTGCAGATAAGGATACTAAGAAGAGATATGTTACTCCAGTTCAGAAAACTGCTCAAGGACAGAAAAATGAATAAAACATAGGACTCTTGATTTCTCATGTCGTACTTTAGTGAATGCTATACTTTATATCTTCTATGTATATATCCTATGGTATATGATGTACTCTAAAAAAAAAAGAGATGATTATGTTGATGATAAAGAGAAAGTTATAGTTGAAGTTTAAGTTTTTGAATAGCCTATAAAAGGCAAATTACTGGATATTCTAATTTTATGAGCCAAAAGTCTTGTTCAGTACTGTATTTCCAGTTGGTTGCACATAATATGGTACTTGGTAGCGCTCAATACATATATTTTTTTAAAATTTAAGGTATAATTTACATACAATAGCATGTAGAGATTTTAAGTATTCCATTTGATGGATTTTAGCAATATTATGTATGCACATAGCCATGTACTGAATACAAATATTCTGTATATGAGTCCTCTATTAGATATATGTATTATGAACAATTTTCCCTGTCTGTGGCATGCCTATTCTTTTCCTTAATGATATCATTTACACTATCCCAGAAAATTTCTTCTTGTCCCTTTATGGTCAATCGCCCTTCATTCTACTCATTTACAGAGGTGACCACTTTCTGATTTCTATCACCACAGATTAGTTTTGTTTATTCTTGAGAGTTATATATAAATCAGTATATATATTTTTGTTTGCTGTTTCTTTCACTCCTTATAATGTTTTTAAAAATTTATTCATGTTGTTGCCTGTATCAGTAGTTTCTTTCTTTAGATTACACTGTAGCATTCTATTATGTGACTATAACATTCTCCTGTTGCTAGATATTTATGTGATTTACTCTTTGGAACAATTATGACTGTGAAGGTTACTATACACATTCTTTTATAAAAATGTCTTTTTTGGACATTTTCATCTACTTTTCGGCCATTTGTATTTTTTCTTTATGTGGTATCTGCCTTAATCTTTTACCCATTTTGTAATTGGGTTGTTTTATTATTGATTTTTTAGACATTCTCTATATATATTTTGGATCTAATTTTAACATATATGTGTGTGTGTGTGTGTGTGTGTGTGTGTGTGTGTGTGTGTGTGTGTATATACATGTATATATACATATATATACTATGAAAACTTTCTCCCAATCTGTTTTTTGCCTACATTCTTGATAATATGAACAGTAAATTTTAGTGAGCAGTAAATTTTAATTTTGATGCATTTCAATTTTTTTTTCCTTTGAAAGTCACTGATTTTTTTGTCCTGTTAAGAACACTTTCTCTACTCTCAAGGTTATAAAAATATAATTATTATTTTTCTTCTGTGCTTTTCAGTTCTGGATTTTATATCTAGGTCTAAGATTCATTTCAAATTATTATCATTTTAGTCTAAAGTATAAGAATTGGGTTGTTCCAGCACCATTTGTTTAAAAAGATTTTCCTTTTCTTCATTAAATGAACTCAGTGCCTTGTCTGAAGATCAATGGTCGTTATATCTGAGGTTCTATTTCTGGACCTTGTTGTGCTTTATAAATGTACATATTATTTCTTTAAGCCAGTTGCTATTCTGTCTTGCTTACTATAGCCTTATAGTAAATTTTGAAGTTAGGTAGTGTTAAGTCCTCCAATTTTTTTTTTTTTAAATATTGTTTTGGTAATCCTAGGTTCTTCATATTTCCACCCAAATTTTAGACTCAGCTTGTCAATATCTTCAAAAGGGCCTGTTGGCAATGTGATATTGTATTGACTCTGTAAGTCAATTTGGGGGGAACAGACATCTTTAATATGAAGCTTTGTCAATGAATATAAGCATAGTTTTTCATATATTTGAGTTGTTTAAATTTCTCAGCAACATTTTATAATTTTTGGTGTGGGGAACTTGCATATTTTTCAATACATTTTTTTCCTATATATTTAAGATTATTTGTAAATGACATTGTAAATGATATACTTTATTTTTTCTTTTTTGTTATTGTTTACATCTTACACTACTCTTGATTTTTGTGAATTCACTTTGAATTCTGAAATCTCACTAAATTTTCTTTGTAGTTCTAACCTCTTTTTTGTAGATTCCATGTGATTTTCTACATATACAACCACTTTGCCTACAAATATCAAAGTTTTTCTCCCATTTATATCTTTAACATTGTATAGATTTTTCCTGTCTAATTGTACAAGAGAGAAGCTACAGGAAAGTATCCAGAAGAAATGATGAGTGAAGACATTCTTGCCTTGTTTAAGAGAGAAACGGAGAAATTATAAACTATTCCACAATTGGGAATCTTAGCTATAGAATTTTTGTAGATGTTCTTTATCAGGCTGAGGAGGATTCCTTCTATTCTTAATTTGCTGAGTTTTTATTCAGAATGTGTATTCATTTTTGTCAAATAATATTTTCTACATCAATTGAGATGATTATATGGCTTTTCTCCTTTGTTCTAGCGTATGGTGAATTACCTTAATTGCGTTTTAAAAATGTTAAACCACATTTGCATACCTGCGATAAAATCCATCTGTTCGGGATGCATCACTGTGTGTGTGTGTGTGTGTGTGTGTGTGTGTGTGTGTGTGTGTGTGTGTGCGCGCCTGTGCGCGCGCACGCACTTGTCTCTGTTAAGGATTTCATTAAACTTAATGAAATTTATTGACATAAATTTGTGTTTTTTATTTCCTATAGAATCTTTAGAGGTGCCCCCTTTTTGTCCCTGATGTTGATAATTTGTATTCTTTCTCTAGTCTCCTGATAAAACTTGCTAAAAATTTGTCAAGTTTATTAACCTTTTTAGTGATCCCACTTTTGACATTTTGTTTCTTTGTTATAAATTTCATTGATTTTTGCTTTTGTCTTCATTATTTCCTCTCTTCAGTTTACTTTGGGCTTAATTCACTTATTAACTTTGTCTACTTTCTTAATTCAGGTAAAATTTATTATTATTTAAGTCATCCCTCTTTTCTTTTCTTTCCCTTTTTTTTTTCTTTTTTCTTTTTTTTTCTTTAGTTTGAGTCTCATTCTGTCACACAGGCTGGAGTGCAGTGATACACTCACGGCCACCCCAGCATCAACCTGCTGGGCTCCGGCGATCCTTCCACCTCAGCCTTCCAGGTAGCCAGAACTACAGGCGTGTGCTACCCAGCTAATTTTTTTATTTGTTGTCGAGATGAGGTCTCACTAAGTAGCCCAAGGGCTGGTCTCGAACCCGCAGGTTTAGGCAATCCACTCTCCTCAGGCTCCCAAAGTGCTGGGATTAGGAATTACAGGCTGAACCACTGAACCCGGCCCCTTTTCTAATATAAGCATCCTAAACTATAAACCTGCCTCTAGTGAAGCTTTAGCTCAATCCCACATATTTGATAAATTTTTAAGTATAATTCATTTCATAATATTTCTCATTTACCGTATGATTTCTTTATTAACCTATAAGTTACTTAGAAATTTTTTGTTAAATTCCAAATATTTGAAGATTTTCTATATAACTTTTGGTATTAATTTTTAGTTTGATACAAATGTGTTCAGAGAATATTGTCTGTATTATTTTAATTTTCTAATATTTTGAGACCTTTTTATGACCTAGTATATAGTCTATTGCAGTGAATAATCCATGTGCTCGTGCAAAGACAGTGTACCGTTGCTGCTGTAGTTTTATATATACACAGTTGTCATTTAAGTTGTTATGTAAAATCTCTCACCATAAATACAGATTTGTCTATGTCTCCATTTAGTTTTTCAGGTTTTGCTTCATGTATTTCAAAATTCTAATTTGGGTACATACACATTTAGAATTGTTGTGACTTCCTGGTGAATTAATTTCTTTATAGTTATAAAATGTTCCTCTTTTTCTCTAGTAATATTCTTTTTCCTGAAGTCAATTTTGTCTTGTATGAATACAGCCATACCGATCTTCTTAATTTTTAAAGATTTTATAATCTTAACGTTTAAGTAGTTCATTTTTATACATTTACTTTCAACCTCTGTCTTTAAGCATAAAATTTATCTGTTGTAAATGGCATAGAATTGTTTCTCTTTTTAAATATAATCTTATGATCTCTGCCTTTTACATGGTGTGTTCATGAACATTTAATATAATTATTGACATTGTTTGGTTTAAATCTCTTGTCTTCATATTTGGCTTTTATTTATCCCATTTGCTATTTGTTTCTCTTTCCTGCCTTCTTTAAGGTAAATCACAGACTTTAGGTATTCCATTTTATCTCCAATTTTAATTTTTTGATATATGCCTTTGTATTGTATTTAGTTAATCTAGAAAAAGGGTCTCAGTGAAATTTCTGCTATAGTGGAAATATTCTACATCTGTTTGGTTCAATATGATAGTCATTTTTAGCACTTAAAATGTGGCTAGTGTAACTGAGGGACTGAATTTTACATTTCTATTTAATTCAATTAATTTAATGTTATTTAATTTAAATTAATTTTTATCTAAATTTAAATACCAATGTGTAGGTACCGTACTACTGGACAGTACACATTTAGGTATTACAATAGGAATCTTAGATTTATTACTGCCCACTTTAAAGTAATACTATACTACTTCACAAGCAGTACATACATAGTATATAAACATTAAATGTATATTAAATTAATAAACTTGAGTTTAAAGCAGTTTTAGAGTCACAAAAAAACTGAATGGGAAGTACAGAAAGTTCTCATATGCTCCCTGTTTCCACACATACTCTGTCTTCCCGCTACTGACATCCTACACCACAATGGTACACTTATTATAATTGATGACACATCATTTACCTACACTGACACATCATTATCACCCAAAGTTCATAGTTTACTTTAGGGTTCACTCTTGGTGTTGTACATTCTGTGTTCTGACAAATATATAATGGTATGGATCCAACATTGCACTATGTTATACAAAATAGTTTCACTGTCCAAAAAAATCTACTGTGCTCTGCCTATTCATTTGTTCCTCTCCAAAACCCCTGGTAACTATTGATCTTTTTACTGTCTCCACAGTTTTTCCTTTTCTAGATTTTTTCCTTTTCTAGAACGTTATGTCGTTAGAATTATTCAGTATGTAGCCTTTTCAGATTGTCTTTTTTCACTTGGTAACATGCATCCAAGGTTCATTCGTGTCTTTTTATGGCTTAACAACCCATTTATTTTTCATGCTTAATAATATTGCATTGTCTGGACATACCACATTTTGATTAACCAACTGAAGAACATCTTGATTGTTTCCAAGTTTTGACAATTATGAATAAAGCTGCTATGGACAGCTGTGGGCAGGTTTTTGTGTTGACATTCGTTTTTTTAAAACTCCTTCGGGTAAATATCATGGATCATAATTGCTGAATACTATGTTAAGAATGTTTTTACATTTGCAACACTCTGCCAGACTATCTTCTAAAGTGACTGTACCATTACATTCCCATCAGCAATGAAGGAAAGTTTCTGTTACTCGACATCCTCACCAGCATTTGGAGTTGTCAGTGTTCTAGATTTTGGCCATTCTGATGGGGGTATAGGTGTATCTCATTGTTTTAATTTACAATTCTCTAATGGCATCTGATGTTGACTCTTTTTTTCATATGCTTACTTTCTATCTTTTTGTAGGAAAATGACTATTAAGTTACCTGGCCCAGTTTTAAAATTGGCTTATTCCTCTAAATATCATTATGTGTTAAGAATTCTTTATATTTTACATAACAATTCTTTGTTTTATATATATATATATACACACACACATCTTTTACAAATATTTTCTCCCAGTTTGTGGCTTGTCTTCTTCTGTTGACATTGTTTTTTACAGAGCAGAAGTTTTTAGTTTTAATGAACTCCAACTCATCAATCATTTTTTTTCATGGATTATGTCTTTGGTGTTGTATATTAAAAGTCCTCCAAATATAAGTTTATCTAGGCTTGTTTCTAATGTTATTTTTTTTAACTTCATAGTTTTGTGTTTTACATTTAGGTATATGATCCATTTTGAGTAAATTTTTGTGAAGGGCGTAAAATCTGTGAGTAGATTTTTGTTTTTGAATGCAGCTGTCCAGTTGTTCCAATACCTTGTTGAAAAGACTATCTTTGTTCCACTGAATCACTTTTGCTCCGTTATTAAGTATTAGTTGACCATAATTATGTAGGTCTATTTCTAGGCTCTTTATTCTGTTCCATTGATCTATGTGTTTATTATTTCACTAATATAACATTGTCTTAATTATGGTGGCTTTATGGTTAGTCTTAAAGTCAGATAGTGTCAGTCTTCCAACTTTATTATTCTTCTTAAATATTAACTGGCTTCCTGAGATCTTTTGTTTCTCCACATATACTTTAGAATCAGTTTGTTAATATCCACAAAATAACTTCCTAGGTTTTGGTTAGAATTGTGTTGAATTTATAAAACAGGTTGGGACAAAATGGATATTTTGACAATATTCAGTATTCCTATCTGTGAACACAGAATATGTCTACTTTTATTTTTTATTCTTTGATATCTTACATTAAAGTTTTGTAGTTTTTCTCATATAAATTGTGAACATATTTTGCTAGATTTATACCTAAGTACTTCATTTTGGAAGGTGCTAATGTAAATAGTTACATGTTTTGAATTTCAAATTCTACATGTACGTTGCTGGTATACAGGAAAGAGGTTGACTTTTGAACATTAACCTTGTATTCTGCAACCTTATTATAATTGCTTATTAGTTATTGGAGGTTTTTTCTTGATTATTCTGGATTTTCTGCATAGAAAATCATGTCATCTGTGAACAAAGACAGTTTTATTGATTCTTGCCAATCTGTAGACATTTTTTCCCTTTTTCGTCTTTTTGCATTAGCTAGAACTCACAGTATAATGTTGAAAATTAGTAGTGAAAGGGGACATTTTTGCCCTATACTAATATTGGAAAACTTCTAGTTTCTCACAATTACATATGATGTTTGTGGTAGAGGTTTTTTTGTAGATAATATAATTCCTCCTATCCCTGAGTTTTGTGCACCTTATTTCTCATATTTTAGTTCTATACATGCTGAAATAGCCTCAACACATTCAATATATTGTTATTTTTCTTCTAAGTGTTCTCTGGTTTTTTAAAGGTAGAGAAAGATACATATAAATATAGATATAAATTGAAAGGTATTTTGTATTTACCCAGACATTTACCCATTTTTGTGTCTTTCATTCATTTATGCAGATCTAATATTCTACTTGGTATCAATTATTTTCAGGATTAAGAACTGCTTTTAGCATGTCTTGTTGTACAGGGCCACTGGAGGCAAATTCTCTCAATTTATGTCTCTTTTAAAATGACCTTATTTGCCTTCACTTTTAGAGAAGATAGATAAATAAATAGATAGATAGATAGATAGATAGATAGATAGATAGATAGATAGATAGATAGATGATAGGTCACTCAGGTAGACTTTTTTATTTTTTGCTTTTTATATGTATTATTTCTTTGTCAATTATTTATAGTGGGAAGTCAGGCATCGTGCACATTTTTAGTTCTATTGCATCTATGTGTCTATTTTTACTGATTACTGTTAAATAATGTTCTTTAACTTTGATTTACAACAATTAGACTATGAAGTGCCTAGGTGTATTTTGCTTTGTAGTACCCTGCGTAGGGTTCACAGATTATCTTAGATATGTATGTTAGTGTCTTTCAGTCTTTTTAAATCATTCTCTGTCATATTTCTTTACATATTTTTTCAACTCTATTTTCTATCTTCTCTTTCTATACTGATAGTAGGTTTGATGTTGTCTGCAGATCTTAAACACTTTTGTTTATTTTTTTCCCCACTTTATGTTTTTTTCTTGGTGCTTCAAATTAAATGCCTTCTATTGGTCTTCTTCAAGGACTTTTGATTTCTTCCCTTATTCCAGTCTGCTGTTAAGGTACCCTAACGCTTTACTTATAATATTGTGCTTTTTTCTAGAATTTTCATCAGATTTTTTTGTTTAATGTAGTATTCATGTTTCTGTTAAAATTCCCCATCTCCTCATTCCTGTTGTCTATCGTTTCTCCTGGATCCTTTACACTTTTTATTATAAATATTTTATGTGATTGATAATTCCAACATCTGGGCCATGTCTTGGTCTGTTTTCTTCGGATATTCTCTATTGGCCATACATTTTATTCTTGCTTCTTTGTATGTCATGTAAATTTTATATTACTTCAGACATTTTGCATATGAAAACAGTACAAATTAAAGTAAATCATGTTTATTTCCAGAAAAGAGCTAGAGTGAAGAGTTAAATAAATCTGATCTGCAGTTGATATGTGTTGGGGCTTTATTGCGACCTTAGTTTGACCATAATCTTTAAATGTCTTCAGAGTGGAATTAGAATTTACCTCCGATAGGCTTAGGGTTTAAACACTATTGAGATTCATATGTCTTTATGCTTTTCTACCCAGGCGCTAGCTTTTTAAAACATGGAGATCTGTCTCTGCTTTTGTAGGCTGGCTGTCAGCTCTTTGAGTTGCTGGAAGTTTTTTGCTCTCCTACAGTCCTTTCCCAAGCTTTCTATGCCAGAAAGGGTTCTCTCCTCCCAAATGTCTCTGAGCAGTCTCTCTCAGAACTCCTGTCTGCACTCAGCCTTTGGAAGCTAAAATCCTGAGTTGAAACTGATCCCTCCTAGCTCGCCTCTCCTGCCTTCAAGACTTTGGAAAACTGCCCTGAACACTCAGTAAAGACTCAGGCAATAGAGATGGCAGGTGAATACAGATTTACTCTTCGGTTAAGGGGCTCAGAATTCCAGTTTTTCTTAGCAGCCTACACATAAGTTTTTAAATTTTGTTAAATTTGGTTGATTTTTGCTTACCCCTGTCCAGAAGGGAATTTTTTCCTTTTCTGCCCAACAGTCCAGGAGGAGAGCTGTTTTGCATGTCTTCTCTCTCAAGACGTGTTTGTCACTGGAATTTACTTTACAGTTTCTTTGCATTGGTAATTTTCTGGTGGGCTCAGAAAATCTGAGATTTTTTTTTTTACTTCACTTCTTTTGTTTGTTATGGTGAGAACTGCACTTTTTTTTTTTTCTGAGCCCAGACTGGAATGCAGTGGTACAATTTCAACTCACCACAGCCACCAACTCTTGGGTTCATGTGACCCTCCTGCATCAGCCTCTGGAGTACCTGGGACTACAGGTGTGTACCACCACACCTGTTTTTAAAATTTTATTTGTATTTTTTATAGATATTAGGTCTCACTCTGTTGCCCAGGCTGGTCTCGAACTCCTGGACTCAAGAAATCTTCCTGCCTTGGCCTCCCAAAGTGCTGGGATTACAGGTGTGAGCCATCACACACTAGCCTTTTATAACTTTCTACTGTATAATTGGGAGGGAAACCATCTATCAATACACATTTGTGGATGGAATGGAGAAAAACGGGAAGGCAGTCTTTATTGTGTTAAGTTTCAAATTCCAGGTCTGTTCCTAATTTGTTCCTTGTTATATCCTTGAGTAGTTTTTGGAGTGTTTTTCAAAACATTTCTGTTTTTTAAATGTAAAAAGGAGATAACAATTATGACTAATTTGTAAAATTTGGGGGGAATTAAATGAGTTATTATGTTAATCACTTAGAATGTTACCTGAAACACAGTAAGAATTATGTGAATAATTGTTTTTGTTTTTTATTTGAATTCAAATTTGTCTTCAGAAAGCATAGAATATGTTCAAAAATCTCAGCAAGGTAGAGAAAGGATCAAGATAATTATCCCCACTTTCTAGAGGGTAGAATTAAAAACCACTATCAATTATTAAAACAAAGGTATTTCCATAAATAGAGTAGTGTTTAATCAACCTGAATGAGACATTCGAATTGTTGGTGAGTTAGGTGTTTCATCACTGGAATTAGGCACTTAGTTGAATGAGGGAGAAAATATGCTGTTACAAAAGTTAAAATAGTTAAAGGGGTAACCAGCCCCTCTGGCTTGAAGATATACATCATCATTGCTGATCTGTATACCTCCTAGAGTTGATGAAATGCCCTACAGGACAATTCTCAGCTGATACACTCGCCTTTTTTATGCTATCCCTCAAGCAGCACTGGCTGACAGTATTTTGTCATAGGCTCCTGAAAGTCTCTAAAAATGAAATAAGTAAACTACAGAAACCAGACAGAACAACTTTTTAGCCTCTAGTTTTTCCCTCTTCTTAGTATCTCCCTTCAAAGCCTCTTTCTTTCCAAAATCTCTTTCTCTGCTTGTTATTACTATTGTAGTATCTCCCAATTATCTTTCCATTTTTTCTCTCTTCTTTCCAAGTACTTGAAGCCAAAATTAGAATAACTGATACAGTATCACTAATAGACTAGAGAGATGAATATATGACATTCTTCAATGAATGTATCTTCTTAGTAATTCAGGACTTGAAAACTGTAAGAGAGAGAGAGAGAAAGGGTTTTACAAATTAAAGCAAATAAACAAACCCAGAATCATTTAAGTTGGGTCTAGTCAGTCAAAATTGTGATCTGACAAAATTGTAGCTTCAGTTCACAACTTGCAATTTCTGATATTCATAGCTCTGTATTCTTAGGTTTTCTCATGCTGTGCTGGCTCTCTCCAGTTCTTAAAAATATGATAAACAGCAAGGTTTTTGTGTGTACTACTATTAGAAGCATCGAACCACTCCATTTTCCTCTCAGCTTAATTCTCCCCCAAAATCCCCAAATAACTCACCTGTCTCTTCCTCTTTCTCTGTCTCTTTGTCTCTCTGTCTTACACACACACACACACACACACACACACACACACACACACACACACACACACATGCATGCACACACATGTAGAAAGCTGGAAATAACGCAATACAGTGTATCTATTCTGATGCACTTTCGGGTTCTGTGACTGCTGGTTCAGGGAGGTATTTTTAGACGGGGCTCTTCCATTATAAACAATCACTTATATGTAAGTCTGGCTTCATTCCTAGTGAATTTGCCAAGAAACAAGGGTTTGGGGGATGCAATATGTACATTTTTTTCAAGGAAAAATTGAAAGTGGGCAACCGGTACTCCCTCCCATCTGTCCCTGTGCACTGGGCTAGGCAAACGACCACCACCAGTCACACAGTCCACTCCACCCACCCCACTAATAGATTGTTTCCTCTTTGCCTTGTTTTCAAGGTTGATGTTCTCTGAGCCAGACAGTCAAGCAGACAAGCAGGCAGCTGCAGAGGATAGCAGCACAGCTCTTGAATCCTGTAGATAATTGCCAAAGGCAGCTGAGTTCAGGAGCCCCACCTGTTAACGAACTGCCAATTATTTGTATGCTTATAAATCACCTTTTAAACACTAACAAGCACTAATAAGCCTTGGCTGCCAGTTACCATGGTAACTGACCATGTCCCAAAGGGGAAAGAGACTACTGACACATGGACTTTAGGCCAATGGTCCAGTATTTCCTGGGACTGACATTTTTACTCCTACACATGAGACTGTTCTGTCCAAATGCAACCTAAAATCACATGAAAAGGGAGGCATATAACATGATGAAATGCCTGCTTTTCCTCCTGCAGCCCACTGTGTCTAAAGGGAATAGAATTGTGTCCAACTTCCCATGAAAATGGGAACAGGCTGCCCTAACTTGTTAAGTGGCAGCTCCTATGTACAACCACACAGCTGGTCTACCCAAGCCACCTGCTGTCAGATATTTTATTCCCCAACGCTTCCTGGGCTGCTAAGCTCCACCAGTCTGAAGAGGTTTTCCTAATACATTCAGTTTGCTATTGCATAGATAAGATGATAAGCTACTTGTGGGATTCTCAGTAATATTTAGTGAGATGCAAGGAATGGTTTTAGATGAAAAAGAACATATTTTTGCTCCCAGCAAACTGAAGGCATTTCTTTCTTTTAAAATGCACAGTGAGAAGGCAACCACCCGTGACCCACAACTCTTATTATATTAGAGAAAGAAAACTACCTTCTACCTTTAACTGGTTTTCCAAAGTAGATGTTAGGGAAGCTCACCACAAGTGGTATCTGGTATGAAATGGCAGCTCAAAGAAGCTCATGGATACAGGGCATTAGAGAACAGTGACCTACTCAAGCAATAGAGGATTGTGATTGTAATCATTTTGCCATGACTGACCCAGAAATGGCTTTTCCCATGCCTTCTAAAAGACACTAGTTTTCAACAGAAAATTGGATTGCTAATACCACAGAGAAGTTCCTTAACCTTCAAAAGGTATTCAAATTGATACCTTTCATCTTACAATCGGCCTACTATGGGACAAACACCATTAACTTTTAGACCAAGAGCAACTGACTCAGGATTTATTAGCACCACTAATATCAATGTGCTTCAATTCAGCTAGAGAATAGAGGAAATGCATGAGGTTTTTTGCAAATCTTTAGATTTTGATGAAAATTATACTAGTGGCTGGGATATATTGCTCCTTCTATCTTAGGCTATTTCCTGGTCTCTGCATCCATTTCATTATGGAGGAGCTGGATGTTTAGAGGCTTCATAAAATTGTGTGTGTGTGTGTGTGTGTGTGTGTGTGTGTGTGTGTGACTGAATGCATGCATGTGTTTCCTTGCATTCATTTCATTATGGAGGAGCTGGATGTTTAGAGGTTTCATAAAATTGTGTGTGTGTGTGTGTGTGTGTGTGTGTGTGTGTGTGACTGAATGCATGCGTGTGTTCCCTTGGAGTTATGCTTATATCAGTTTTGGGGAATGTGTCCCCTCCCTGCCATTGTTATTTTCTATGGAGAGTGATAACTTCCTATTTGGCTTTTTCCAGACCTCCTTACAATCTCCTTTGCTTATTAGTCTGAATACTCAGATAGTGATCTAAAGTATCTACACAGGGGCAGAGATAAGGTCAAGATCTTGGGTAGAATATTACACAGGGTTGTCCCCAAAATGAGATATTCTTATGTAAGTAGAGTGACTCCATGAATAAAAATACAGTGTAAAAGAAGATGTAGAACTGATTAGAAATCAAAAGAGACTCAATTATGTTCAAAACATTGTCAAAAATGTAAAGGTTACAAAGAATGTCTAGATATTGACATTGATATTGAAAGGATAATCAACCAGGTGGACTGCGGCGAAAGGTTTATGGAAGAACTTATGGCTCTTTGGTCTTGCTCCAGCAGGTTGGTGGTAAGGTTGGCAAGGTGAACGAGTAATTTGTAAGTGTATGCATGACTGATTTAATAAGGAACCAAGTCATTTGAAATGTCAAGGGAAAGCAGACAGACTAATCTCCCATGCAGGTGGAAATTTAACTGTCCCCCACCCCAAAACTTATCTTTATTTGGAGTGGTCAAGTGGAAAGATCAGAGACTAGGAAACAGGACTCCAGCACTGCTTGTGCTTCTAAATATCTGTGGACCATTGGACCCGTCACTTCTCATTTCAAGCCCTTAGTTTTTATATCCTCCTCTGTGTACTTCATTAGGATGTTTAAGTTTATACCAATATAGTTAATGTGTAAAAACTGTGAATGCATGAATGCAGAATGTTTCTAAATAAAATATTGTTGGTGTGAAAGATGATAAGATTAGCAATACTCATAATGACACCTCTTATCTTTTGGGAGTGAACTTCCAATATTTTCAATATTAATGAGAAAAGGATATTGGATAAAATACATAAAGAAACTAAAACAAGACTGTTTTAGCTAGGCATGGTGGCTCATGCCTATGATCCCAGCACTTTGGGAGGCAGAAGCAAGAGGATTGCTGAGGGTATTAGAAACCATTCTGGGCAACTTGGTGAGTCCTCGTCTCTACAATAAAAATAAAAAATTAGCCAAGTGTGGTGGTGCATGCCTGTGGTTCCAGCTACTTGGAAGGCTGAGGTGGAAGGATCACCTGAGCCCAGAGTGCTGAGGCTGCAGTGGCCATGAACGTGCCACTGCACTCCAGGATGGGCGACAGAGTGAGACTCCAACTAAAAAAAAAAAAAAGACTGCTTTAGACACAACTATAAAGTGCTGAAAGAAGAAAGAAAAATTGAATTTTAAAAGGAGAAAAAGTAGGTCATTGCTTTGTTAAACTCTGGTGTGTCCATGTGGCTCTTTGAGCTATGGCTCCCACATTTCCTAGCTTTGACCCCCTCCCATACCTTGGAGAGGTGAATCTCCATTCTCTCTCTCTCTAATTTACTTTCTAAATAAAGTATATTTTCCAATCTAAAAAAAAGAAAAGAGAGAATAAGTAGATGCCAACAGGATGGAAAGAGGAATCAGAAGAGTGGTGTGTGGAATGGCAGGAAGGATGCTTGCTGACAACTCTGGAGGCCGGTTCTAATCCTGGCTCTATCACTTGCTGAGTGACTTGAAACAAGTTACTGAACCTCTCTCGAACTGGAATCTCTCATCCCCTAACAAAAAGATCTTTTACAAAATGAAATTGAAAACGGAACTTCAGTGTATAAAAGCAGCTTAAGGTCTTGTCGCTTTTGTTGAAAGCTTTCTCAGCATCCTCTTTGCTCCTACTTCATACTGTGATCTTGAGACACATGTTTAAAAGTCCAAGAATCTGGAAACTTATAGTTTGAAAACCAGAGAACTGGATGGCATCTAGTGGTCTCTCTAATTGTATTATTCTTGCTTTTGAGATTCAAACACTCCTATCGAAGTTTGAGTTCCCTTGGAAAGGGAATTAAAATAGAGGCTAAGGAATGATTCAGGTGAAAAACAGTAACTTATTGTTAGCTAAGCTGATCTGAAAATGAACATCTAGAAACAAGTCACTCATAAAGGAAAGAAAAAAGAAGAGCTCATGGAGATGTAAGCTCCCCCAAATCAATACAATTCTAAAAACATTTATGTAAGTAGAGTAGGAAGAGGAGCCTTAAAGATACTCCATGAAAACAACCTGGTTTAGAAGAATGAAATCTCCATTTTCATTGATATCAAAGGCAGGTTGATTAAGTTTGCAACCCAGATGAACCAAATACCCCATTACACTCCAGCCGAGCGTCATTAGGATGGTAATCTCAGTCAGTTCATAATCTTAGCCAGTTCTAGTTTACACAGCCTATCTTATTAATTCTTTTTCATATTGCCCAATAATTCAGTGAAATTCCTAAAGAAAAATATTGTATGCATTGGCCTACTCCTGACAAGAGGCAGCTGAACAGACTTCTGACCAGGTTCATTCAATCTTTTGCAACCAAGCAGAAAAAATGACTTATGGAGATAGAATCCACAGACCTTTCCAATGAAGTCATCATTCTCTACCAAAGTTTATTTTTATTTTTTGACAAAATGCTACTTAATGCTTTTATAAGAAAATCACACATCTCTTTCCCAAGTTTCAGAGTAAGATTACTATTGTTTGGGACTTTAAAAGCTTTTGGGAAATTCTGAATATTCTCACCTTTTTTTAAGCCTGAAATTTCAATTTCCAAGTTTGAGTCTTCCCAGTGGTCTATACATGCACTGCCAGATGGGCTACAGAGTTGAGAAAGAAAACGGAGAAATGTAGCTTTGGGTGGGAAAACACATTTATCTGATAGTCTTCTGACAACTCTCATCTGTATATTGTCGCTGCGGTAACAAGCTCGTGAAACTTGATGTTAAATTTTTTTTATTTCAAAAGGAATTTTAAATATTCTGAATTTTTAGAAGTCTATTAATGTAAATGTTTCAAGTTTCCATAACACCCATTTTTGTTGGTTTTCAGATCAGACGCTACTACTAAGGACTGTAAATCAGACATTTGACTGAAATCTCACTTAGTATGCTAGATAATCTTGGAAAGTCAGTTTATTTTATGGTTAATATTTGATGGGGCAAAGGATGAGTGCAAGAAAGTGGCATTCTAATATGTTTAGCTCTTTCTGTTACAAGATTTTGAAGACCTCACTTCTAGTCTCTCTTATTTTTGTCCCACTCCACCTTTTTTTTTGGTCTCCTATTGTGTGTGCATATGTGTGTATTGTATGAATGAAGAGCTTCTGAGGAAGAAAGAAGTAGACACTAGGCTTAAAGTTTTAAGGATAAAAGAGAGGAAAGCACTTTAATTTTAATTTTATTTTTTATTTTTTCAAGTCCTTCCTGTGGCCTGGGAGCCGTACTCTAAAATAATACTCTAACTTCTTTTGGTTAAAAAAAAGTGTTACTATACATAATTAATTCAGACTTAAAATGAATTAAGGGTGTATCCATATGCATGTGTCTGTGTGGAGTGTGTGTAATAAGTCTGCATGTAGCTGCAAAGGAAATGTGTCCCATGTAATCATACATGTTGTCTCCCCCAACGTTATCACTCTATTCCTATTTTGCTGCTAGTAAAAGTGCAAGTCCTCTGTGATTTGGCTCTTGTATATCTCTCTAGACTACCTCTTCTACTTTCCACAGACATAGCAAGTCTTTCTCTAGATATACTAGACAGCCTACAGTACCAATTGAGTAGAACAATGTATAACTTCCTTTGCATTTCTTCTTCATCTTTATATTTAAAAATATTTAACTTCATAATCCCTTTTTACTATAAAACTTTTCTTGAAATTATTTACCCTGTCTAGAAATGTTGAAAAGAATCACTTAATCACTTCCACCTTTGTGCTTTCTTTCTTCCTTTTGCAAATGTCTATTACAGCATCTCAAATTTCTAGTGTGCTAATGTGTTAGTTTGGATGATATTTCCTGTTTTACTAAATTATAAGATTAAGAGAACATCTGATTTCTCTTTGTATCCTTATCATTTGATCAAGTATCTGGACCTAGAACTTTTATATCTCTACAATATGTAAATTATATATGTTATTGTAATCACATCTTTTTATATACAATATGGTGAGAAATATCAATTTTGTACAAGGTGCAGAATATCTAGTTACTTGATGGTTGCTTGAGTTCTACCTCGATATGCTAGATTTTAGGGTTGGCTGGCTTTCAAGGGCATAGCTGGAAGCATATAGCAGGTCAAGAAGAGGAATTTATGGGAGGCCAGGACTTGTGGTGGTGCCTGAGTCTAGATAGAGGAGAAATGGAAGTATAGACCGCAGATCACATCCCACCTCTACCAAGTGTTAGGGATGAGACCAGCTGAATTTCTAGAAGGGGACTGGAAAAGGATTGGGCTACATGGGGCTTGTTAATGCAGTGTCAAGAAAATATAGCTATAGCTGATATTCATGGTTTAAAATCATTAACTTTACAGAACTATTTTTCTAAGGCCTCTGGGAAGATTCTAATTTGATCCAGCAACAATATCTCCTTGGCTCCAAACTGATGAGCATCTGCTAATTTTTATAACTGCTTTAATCATTTTGGGGGCTTTGCTTTAGAACCTCTCCAAATCTCCTCCTTCTCTCTAAAGTCCCAAGTCTTCAAAGTGTATGCCAATTTTAATAAAGGACTAGGAGGATTACCTTACATTTCCACATTTGGTATTCTTATTTAAAATTCCATTCTTTGTCTCACTTAAATATATCAAAATGCAGAATATAGATCCTTGAATTTCTAGGAACCAAAAACCAAAAAATTCAATCCGAGGTTATACATAAGCAAAAAGCAATTTGTGCATGTGTGCCTTACCACTACAATAGGATATTCTTGAGGACAAGGACTCTGTCTTCTTCAATTTTTTTCCTCAGCACTTTGCAGTCTCTCATTTCTTTTTGGTCCCTTTTGTCAAAAAGTAAATATTCAGGGTGAGTTTACTGTTTTCATTTTCAAACTCTCCTAATCAAGAGTGGCTGGTGGCTAGAAATTGAACAGAAAATTAAGAACAAAAACATTATAGAAACTATTTCAGTACAAATGTTAGATAATTTTTAAACTTTTGACTTCTTTTTTATGATCTCACATGGGACATGGGATGTAGGGTAAGGAGAAAGAAAAAAAAGAGATAGTCCCTCCAAAAGATAAAGGGGTACAGAGAAGGAAAATTTTAGAAATAGAATTTAGATTAAATATGCATCAGAAATGCAGGAAAGGTGGGAGAAAACAAAGTGGAAATAGCAACTGGGGACAGACACACAGACATACGTGCTAAAATAGGGCAAAGACTGTGTGAGTAACCCCCATAATTTCCCTGCTCATCAAAATCTGTCATATCTCAGCCTGGATAGGTCTAGACATGCAGTGTAGGTTCATTGATCTTTCAATATCTGTCATTGGAGAAACAGTTGAACTAGCTGGTTGGCCCTACTTGGTCTTGTCCTCAAAGGTCTCATTCCCACATTCTGAAATTGCAGGCTTCACTATATTTAGCCTTCTCTGTATTTGTAGTCATGTAGGAATAGATGCAATAGTTCATTTATTCCCTAGTAGCAAATCTTCAGGTTCATGAACAAATCATTAACTGAAGCATCACACTTAAGATGAGTCCTGAAATTCCAGATTGTCTCTGATTACTTTAACAAAATTAATATAAATGAATGTGAAATATTATCTTTACATTGGGAGAGATTTCAAATGGTCATGAGAAGTTACAGGTACTATTTCTTCAGAACAAGTCTTATTGGGAAATGTAAATACCAGTGTTGTTTCTGAAAAACAATACTTGGTCCAATCCCTAACATCCCACTAAAAGTATTTATTCAAATTGAGTCCTTATACTTTCTATGTATTCCAGGAAAATTAAAATGAATTGCAATATGATGCCTACAGTAAGGATATATTCTTAGTTAAACTAATCACTCTAAAGAGTAATGTTTTTCTGAATTTGTCTGAATTAAATTTACATTTCTTCACACCCTTATGGAAAACTCACCATTGTCAAGCATTATGTGAGGCACCATATGCTTAAAGGCAAATAGCCTATGGTTTCTATCCTTAAGGAGTTTGTAAAGTCATGATAATAGATCATAATCTACTCCAATGAAGTAGGTAAATAAATTTGCAAAGGACTTTGATGTGTTTAAAACTTTGCTACCAACATGACTCAAGTGATTTCTGGGAGGGCGAAGCAAAGGGCACTGCCTGAGATGGAGCAGGAAGGCATGAAGATATAGTATTTAAACTGGATTTTGATTAAAGAGTAAGAATTTTCTGCATAAAGAAAGATCGCAGGCAGGGAATAGGTGAAGGAAGTAGAAGTATTCTACCCAAAGAAACAGACTCAGGAAATGGACACACACACACACACACACACACACACACGCACTCACACACACACTCACACGTACATACACATGTGCGAACCTGGTCATATGTTCTCCTTTGACAGGCTCTGCACATTTCAGAGTTCTGAACTGAGAATAAGAAGACATGCTTTCTCATCCTGGCCTTGCTATAATCTATTATATGACCTTGAGCAAGACCTTTAAAGTCTTAGGGTATCAGTGATTCCATTCATAAAATGAAAGAGCTGGATTTTATGATGGCTGTGGCTCCATTCAATGAATAAATGGGGAGATACAATAAAACCTGTTTGATCTGAAACTCATGATTTAAGGGATACAAGAATAGTTTATGAGAAGTGATTTAAGCTACCCTATTTTTTATTTTATGTAAGGGAAATATTTAAGCTTTCATCAATAGGAAAAATAATTGCAAATTAAATAGACCTTGTGCTAGTTTTTTTTTTTTTTTTTTTGCTGTTTGGTACCACAGAAATCTTTGAATATAAATTTGACATTTTTCTATATAAATTAAAGACATGTTTCTCTCTAAATTTCAGATTAAAAAAAGACTGCTGAGAGTCAAGACATTGACATATAGTACATTATAATACTTTGGCTCTGCCTAGGCAAGTGGAGATGATAAAGAATCAGTGCAGTACACAGTGCCAAGTTCCAGGTGACAGAATGAATTGAATGGCTGGAAATATTGTGAGGATGTACCAAATCTTCTCATATCTGAATATCTCTAGGATTTTCATTTGTCAAATACAAAAACTTGAGCTCAGAAACTGTGTGTAATACCAAAGATAGCCCCAGATACATTATCCTGCTGCAAATATCGCTACAGGGTTTGAAGCTCAAGGTTTCAGTTTCCAGTTCTCTGGAAGCTCATTTGCCCTATCTGGAAGCAACATGAGCACAACTGAGAACCAGACTTGGAATCTAAACTCTGCCGATTTATATAGCTAGGTTTTAATTACATTAAGAATGAGCTATTTTACAAATAACTAAGTTTCCAATAAGTCACCAACTTCCAGTTGTTGGTATATTTGTAGTGGGCATATCTGTCTTTTTATGTGTTTGTGTGAGGGAGGTGACGTTCTGTATCTTTTGAAATTGAATGTAAAATATTTCCAGGGAAAATGATAATTTGTTGCTGGCTAGCAAAGGTAATATTTTTTTCATTTGTAAAATGCTTGGATAACATCAGACTCTCATGCTGTACTTACAAATTAGAGGAACTATTATAAAATGACATTTTAGTGAATAGATTCCATTTCAGTTGCTTACAAGAAGAGAAACACAAACATATATTTAAACGATTCCCTTCATAAAAGTCTATTACCTGCTACTTTGGTGATGATGATGATGATGATGACGACGACAATGATGATGAAGTGATGGCTTGGAATCTAAGAATTTCTCTTCGGAACATAAAAGCCCCCCTACACATGTAGCAATATACTGTTGGTGGGCCTGGTAAAACTTTGGGTAAGACATGAGGGCATGTTTGGAGGGAAGACTACCCTCTCCCCCAGGGTGTTCCCCCAGGGTATTTATTACCTCACTATACACAGGGACACTGTAGGCTTTGGTATTGATCCAAACCAGGTAGAGATGAATACAGGCAGCACCCTCCTTCTATTTAAAAGTCTTGAGTATCTATTATTGTTTTTATGTTTATTATCTTAATACCTGGCATTTATAACATTTTTCTTCCAAAAAGGTCTCTGGAGTGCTATATAAGGTGTCAAGTGAAGACAAATGAATGTGAAAGCACTTTGCGCTGTACAAATGAAAGGAGATACTCCCTGGCCCTGCTGCTTTCTAGGAGTAACTTTTCTTACTTCTTCCTTGTTTCCTTCCTCCAACATGGCAAACCCTATCCAAGGTGTATTTCTCAAATTCTTCTCTTATTTTGCTTCTTTAAATCTCTCAAACATGTGCGCGTGTGCGCACGCACACACACACACAGACACACACACACGTCTGCATTTCAACTCTCACCTTTACTCCTGTGATTCCTTCATCTGTATTCCACTAAGGGAGCCTTTCTGAACACCCAGCTCCATATTTATAACTATGTTTTGTAAATTTCTTCTTTAATATTTAAACTTAAACCTAACCTTTCTAACATAAAGCTCATTATTTATTTATGTTGAGAAAAACTGTTTTATAAATTTATTTGATACTTAAAATGTATTTTGAAATGTAGAGAACTTTTTAAAAAAAATGTCTAGCCCCAGTTAGAAATAGATTAGAATAAAGAAAAGTATAAGAAGCCCAAGGGCAGAGGATAATGATGAACAATCAAATTCAGTGAGCACAGCCCAGAATATTTGGGACTCCTTAAGAGTTTGAGAATGAGATCTAGTGAGAACTAGAAAATAAATTATAGGGTTAGGGTTACATTAAACATAAATTGATGACAATCAAACTTTAGTGAATAAGGTCCACTTATGTGTATTTTAGGTATGTTTCAAAATGTGTATAACATTTTAGAGAGGGGTTATCAGAAAATAATTAATTCTACTTTATTTATTAATACTAACAAATATAAGTATCAGTACTGAAAAGATCATATGGCTTCTCTTTGTAATTTTTTCTTTCTTAATTTTACATGCCTGTTAAATTTCTACTGATTGAGCTAATGATACAGCTAAACCCAATAACAAGTACACCCCATCTTGTAGCCCTAGTTAACCAAATGGCAGGCCTGATATTTATGAGGGAATAGTTCCTCACCCCACCCCCTGCCCACCCACCTCCAATATACATCACTTTGGCTTCTCAACTCCTTGATCTCTGGCCACAATGATTCCAGTTTTCAGAAACCAGAGTTAGGAGAGGTGAGAACGGATTTATGGAACTCATCTTAAATACGTCCCCCTTTGCTATTTCATATACTCAGTCAACAATTCCTTTTGATTCTTCCTTTATAATATCTCATTTATCTTTCTCCACTCTTAATGTCAGATCATGGCTGCTTTATGCCTGAATTAAGTCCCCTAGCTGGGCCTCAACTTTACATAACTGCTACACCAAATGCCACTTTCAAGAACTTGTCTAAGAAAATAAAACACTTCTTGTTGATTTCCCTTATCCTGTCTCTTAAGATCCTTTATGATTCATCTCCATCCTCCTTATCTAAAGGAGTTTCCTACTACTCCCAGACCCTTCTCTGGTCAGAGCACTTTTTTTTCCACTTCACTCCCTTGCTCCCTGGTGTTGGCTCCTAGGCATGAATCTGTGTTGTTGACCCTGTTGAAGATATTTCTCCCACAGTTTTTTCCACCTAAACCCTAGTCCCATCCCTATGTCCCACCTTCTTAGATGACGTCTATGTTATGATATAGCTCAATTACTGTCTTTTCCAGAAACATTAGGTGGCCTCCTTTATGTGAATGCAATACCATGTGGCTATTTGCACAGCTAATACTATATTGTCATTTCCTAACTCTTTGAATCTCTTTCTAGGCTGTTCACTTTTTGAGTACAAGGATCTTGCTTTGTGCAGCTTTGTGACTTCAGTGCTTAGTACTCTGACTGCCCACATAAAAGTTGAAGTTATTGCCACATAGTTGAGCTTCTGGGCATTTAGTGCACTTTTCTCAAAATTGGAGACTTAATCTTATACCATTTTCAAATCATTCAATCTACATGCTGATCATCTTTTTTTTAACTAGGATGAGAACTTCTTATTACAGAGGAACCTTATCACAGAGACCATAGTGAATGGTTCCCACAGATGTTTTGGAGTGTTCATTTACACAGAAGGTGATCATCAATCAATTGTTATTTAACTAAATAATCAAGAATTAATGCTAATACTATCATAAACCAAAAATAATGTAAACCAAATTGATAGGACCAAAAAAAAGTTGCAAATTGTCACTGAGTATTGTTCCCTAAAAGCAAGGTGGTCATTTTTATCCCAAGAAAAATCATTTACAAGTTATACTATGTATTAAAACAGGTATCAACATTAGACTGTCTCACATCTGCTGATGCATAAAAGTGTTCCATATCAAGAAATAACTGATTACAAGCTTCCCTTATCTTCCTCTTTCACATACATTCTTGCTCACTTAATGCAGTCACAATCTAAATTTTTTTCACCTGCTTATCCTTTCACTTGAAGACCTTCCTACTTCCCCAAATTGTCCAGTCTTTATATCCAAGCTATGTGTTTCCTAGATCAAAGCTCTACCTATAACCTAATTCTCCCGAAACAGCAAATATTCCTCATACCTCTCATTTCCATTGTTTCCAATATCATGAATGGCTTCTAAAGCCACTTAGCAGCCTGATTCCACCATAAGATCAATACCCTCTTATGCCTTCTAGAAATAGAAGATGAGAGCATCATAGAAGAAAAATTTTTCTACTGGATTAAAAAAAAAAGTGAAAAACATTTAACTGATAAATTGTTGTTAGTTATGATATTGGGAATATTTACCAAGTGTATTGAATAGTGTCTATATTTGTGAATTATCTATAGTGTCTGTATTCATTTACATTTGTATATATATATTATATAGTCTTACTGCTCTTATGAATTTATTTCTCTATTTCCAACTAATGCCTAATATTGATGTAAAAACATTTTTGTAGGTACAATGTGTTGAGCTAACAATCTAGGCTCAGCTCTCTCATATATGAGTAGATATTAGATTTAATGGGTTAAGATTATATAGATTCTCTTTAAATTTAATTTGGGATCACCTAAGGTATTTTTACAGTTGTTGCCATCCCCTCAAAAAGGTATTTATTTCTCACCAGGAAGAAGCAAGAGCCACTAAAGGATTTTTCCATTCAAAAATATTTTCTCTACATATCTTACCTATTAGAAATTTACTGAGTTTAAGATACCCAGCTTATATAATATTCATGTCCTTTCAGAGTTTGAAACTTACCAGTCACTCATACAAGTATAAATCATTTTAATCAGATTTTATCTGCTACTAAGAGAGAATAGGAAAAACTATTAAGAATGGGGATAACTTTGGGGAATAGGAAGCCAGGTGAATAGCCAAAAAGCTGCAGTAGACTGTCTATAGTGGCCATATGGGAAAGAAAGAAGAAGAGTGTTCTAGGCACTGGAAGAGTGAGGAATTTCACTCAAACTCTTCTGCTAACATACTCTGTAATGCTCTGGCGACTCGAAACATAATCTCAAGCCTTACCCTAAGACTGCTAACATACTCTGTAATACTCTGGCAACTCTAAACATAATCTCAAGCCCAACCTGGACAGACCACTTATGGAACTCTATTGCAACAAATGACTGAGGATTGTTTTACCATTTAACTATCCAACTGATGTGCATTCCCTTGATTTTGGTTTCATTTTCCTTTGCTTCTTACTTGATTATAAGTTAGCATAGTTGTGGGTTGTTCTTATGCAATGTAGATCTAGAACCACTCTACAATCAAGCCTACCTGTGTAAATGCTTCAGCTATGCTCTAAGGGATTTATAGGCTGATATTTTTAGGAAGGCAGCATGCTACAATAGAAAGAGCACTGTTTTAAGAATTGGAGTTTTGAATATTAATCTCAGAGCTCCTAAATAACTGTGTAAAGTTTCCATATCTCAGCTGTAAAATGGGAGGATTGAGCAAGAAGCTTTTCTGGGTCTTCTCCAGATTTAACATTATGTAATTCTTCTAATAATATATGCTTCCTGATTTTCCTCTAATTTCTTATGGCAGTTTACTGGCTTAAAGTCTCAACATAATTTTCTGACAAGCAGGGTGATAATACTTGCACTGTTTGTCTCATAGAGTTGTAGTGAAGATAACATATGAAATTATGTGTATCACTGTGCCTTTTGAACTGCAAAGCTCTATACTTTTACAAAACAAATTATTATTAAATATTTCTATTTCTAATGTTACTGTGATTAAAAAAAAAGGCCCATGATACCTCAATGTGCAACCAGCAGAGGGAGACAAGTTCAGATTATATTTCTTCTTGAAAAATAGAATCAGTTAATTGCTATGTGGACATGTGTTTTAAAAAATCAAAATGAGATTCGTTGTTGACAAATAGGTCACTTGCTCACATACTATATATACATATTGGAGTTACAGAAACACATGAGAGAAAGAAAAAGAGAAAAAACAAGAAAAAATATGGGGGAAAGGATCTGAATTTCTAGGCTTAGTTTGTTGCAGAACTTGGAGACAGCTCTCCTGTGAAGAATGTCATATTCCTTTGACAACATTCTGAGCATGTCCATCTGGAAGTGCAGGCTATTTGAGTACCAATTTAAGAACTAACCCAGAATTCTAAAATAAGGATTTCCAAATTCCCTCTGAAACTAGCTTTTTTACTCAACTTTCCCATTTTATCAACCTGGACTTCAAGAAATTTTAAAAAATTAAAAGTAGAGGCATCTTTCCCCCTTCCTATTTCCTCAACTTCCATATCCAGTCAGTTGACAAATCCCATCAGCACTTCTGTGAAATTTCTCTAAAACTTTTTACCTCTTTTTTCTTTTCACTGTCATTGCCCTGTAGCCAGCTTTTATCATTTCTTGCCTGTGCTGTTTCAGAAACTTTATAACAGGTCTTCTCTGACTTTGACTTGTCCCAATCCCCAATCTATCTTCAACTCCATTGCCAGTTAGTTATCTTCTTAAAACACTCCCTTGCTCAAAGTGTTTAATGGCTCCCTACTGCATACAGAATAAAGGCCAAACTCGTTAGTATGCCTGTCAAGTCCCTCACTGACCCCAACTTAAAAAATCAGGGTCATTTTTCGTTTTAACTTCTTTCCATCTCTACCCTCACATACTTCCCTATAACTTGCCCCTCTCCAGTATTGGAAAGTCTCTGAATGGAGGGCTTCATTCCTCATCATTATTAGGAAGCAACAGTATACACATTTGATAAGGTTTGTCTCTCATCATTTCATCAACTTTATTAGTCTTCTATCTAGTTTTACGACTTCATCTCTGTCCTACTTTCTAATTTCCCGTTGCCAAAATAATCTCCCTAAGATCCCTAAGATAACTTCACTCCTGCAGAATCTAAAATAGCCTTCTGACTATGCAGTGAGGTGTGGCTCTTCATTCAGGCATCTGGGATTCTTCATCAGGCAGCTTTTCTAACCTGCCTTCTCTGTCTCCTCCCCTTCTGCTAGTTAGGTCCATCTTCCTGCAGTTCCATTCTTTGTTTAGGTTGGTTCTTATCACCATCCTTTGCTACAAGTGTTGTCTTCCTTCATTCTCCTCTTACACATCTTCTAAGAGTTACCTACTTTTACTCTCAAAGCCTCTTTCAGAATTCCCACTGTATTTTGATTCTGTTTCCTTATCATTTAGTCCTCATTACTCACTGGTTCATCTTACTCTCTGCTTCACATGTGTTCTTAAACCTTCCTGCTCCATCTTGGTTGTGAGATCCTGGGTTTCTAAGGATGAAGACTTTGAATTTTATTATTTTGCAGTACTGACCAGCACCAAAGAGAGAATCGGAGTGTGTGTATTGATTAATTTTTCCTTGTCCTATACTGAAGCATAGGTTTGAAAGGCCTGCTGTATGACTCTACAAGGATGATGTCCAATCCCTTTTTAGAAGGAGCTTTTAATGCCATTCCCTCAAACTTGCACAGAGACAGGTTCCAGTTTTGTATATCATTGTTTCCTCAAAGTTTAGCACAGTGCCTGTTATATGGTAGGGCTAAAAAATATTGATTATTTTAATGAATTTTCTCATACAGCAACATAAATGATGAGGCAGGTCTTGTGAATTCTCTTCCTCTCATCTAGGCCATGCTCCTACATTCATACTAAAAGCAGAGGGGCTGAGATGTGAATTATAAGCCAGATAGGAAAGGAAGATACTTTTAAGGATGCAAACTTCTGGGACCCTTTGAGCAATATGATGACCTAATACTAGACATGCCCTGCAGCTCAATATTGTCAGTAAACACTGGAGAAAACATATTAGTGTTATTTACATGAGTTATAGCCTCAAGATATTTAACTAGGCATTTCATTTAGATTTAGCAGCATATCTATTGCCTGATAAATATAGATTTGCAAGAAAATATTTAGTAAAGTTTAGCAGTTACATAACATCTGCTCATCTTCTTGTATACTTCTCTGTCTTTAACAAAGCATTTTCTTTTTTTACTGGTATTTAATTAACATATAGGTTAAGCAAAGTTTATACTCAAGGAAAAGCAGCAACTAGTATACTTTTTTCTTACTAGCTGGTATTAATGACAGCCAACTTGACATTCTGTCAGTTCTTATTTGATGAGTGGTGGCTTCCTGCAAGTGTGTACTGGCATTGAACTCATGCAGTGAGGAGGAACTCTGGCATATGGAAAACATTGATCACTTCTGATAGAACATAGACTGTTGGGGAGGATTTTTCCTATTATGAGAAAGGCTAGTCAAGTCAATTTTCACTCCATCTCCATTGCTACCCTCTAGTATAAGCCAGATGCCACTGGATGGCTAAGATTTCCTTCTATTTGTTTCCTTACCTCCACTATTGTTCTTTTATGATCCATTATTTATATAGTACTCAGAGCCATCTTCTAAAATATCAATCAGATCATTTCACATCCTTACTTAAAACTTTCTACTGACCATTCAAGTAGCTAGAATCAACTGTAAATTTTTTTTACCTTATAATCTCTTCATTATGACCCCTCCTCAATTTCCAATTTCATCTATCTTTTCCAACTACCCACCACAACATACACACAACTAAATTCCGGGTTTGTTGTCTTTATTTTTGTTCCTGGTGTATGACATACCTATTCCTTCCACAGGGCCTTTGCATCTGCCACATCTTTTACCTAGAGAGAGCTTCTCGCTGATATTTACAAGACTGCCTCCTTAAATTTTAAAAATCAGTTTAAATATCACCTTTCAAAGAGGTTTTACTTGACCATTTTTTTTTATGTTTCCTTTACCGCATCCCCAGACTATTTACTCTGTATCATACATATTACTTTCCATAGCATTTACTTTATGAGATGATATTAATATATATTTACTTTAGTGTCTATTTCTGTATCTAGGATACAAGTTGAATACAGTGGAGTCTTAGTCTGTCTTGATTCACTACCATATCAATAAAAGCATATTGAATGAATAAATGATTCATAAAGCTACTGGTCATGTCAGAGTTTGGAATTGTACACCTACCTCCACTCTTCCTCACTTCTCCTTGGCCTATTTTCTGATCATAGGAGCCCATGTCACTATAACAACCAAAAATAGAGGGTAGAATTTCTTGATTACCTGCTGGTGCTAATATTTTGCTATGCTTTTCTCATATGTGAAGGGAAGATCAACAAGAGCAGCAGCAACACAGATATGGCATTGCTTGGCCATTGCCACCTCCTTGAACATGGTGGCAGAGTGGACAACAAAGACAAGAGAAGGGCTAGTGAATGCATTTTTGTGAAATAACAAGGCACATGAAAATATGTTTGCTGGTATGCAAATGTATCAATAAGTGTAAGTACATGTATGTTTATGGGTAATCTGGAACAGAAGCAAAGATTGAGGATGTAAATAGCAGTTCAAGAGTCTCAAAGACCTTGTGAAAACTGGAACAGATCCAAGCATTGAAGCCTACCAAAATAGAACAAGTGACCAAAGGATACTTAGAACCAGAAGACCGATACTGTGACAATGAAGCACAAAGCCATGCACTAAAAGCAAACTAATGAGTGATTTTAATTGTACAGGGTGTGGACTGAGTGTTTTACATCTCTAGGGGCATGGGAAAGAGTTTATAGTAAGGATTTGGACAATATGTAACTGACCTGAAGCTGACTGATTTTGTTAGGCAGTGAGACATACGTGAAACAAGTTTCTGTATTTAAAGGAGCCAGATTCCAGAGAAAACTCACACGAGACAGTGGCATGCTTCTGAGCATAAACTGGGAGACTTGAATATTGCTAAATTATGATGAAATAATTGAGAATGTCATACCAGGGATCCTAAGGAAAAGTATTAATGATTCTACATTTCTAGTTCATATGGAAATGCTAATTCCACTTACAAAAGTAAAGTACAGGCATGGCGTTATTATGATTAAGATCTCACAACTGTAGAATTGTAGAGTAGTATATTAATATTATAGACATGTTTAGCATAAAATGCAAGCAATGGAGCTAAACGTACATTCCAGGCTGCATCTGGATTCCATGAGTCTACTACCTTACAAAGCTAAACAGAAGCATAAACCTTTCTTACT
Source organism: Carlito syrichta (assembly GCF_000164805.1). Lineage (NCBI taxonomy): Eukaryota > Metazoa > Chordata > Mammalia > Primates > Tarsiidae > Carlito > Carlito syrichta. The sequence goes on from NW_007253042.1 coordinate 441,210, forward strand.
TCTTAGGGTACTCAGACGTTAGCCAGTTTTTTTGTTTTTCCTGCAGCATTTGTCCCTGGAGAGTGCCAGAATCTTCTAAAGCCTCTTTTAGAAAGGCAGTATGTTATTTTAAAGTAGTAGTTAAGATCATCTTACTTGGGTGATGATGGCTGTTTCACATGGCTAACAGCCATACTTGCCTCACAAATAACCCGAAAGTATGTTCATTTTTGCCAACTCTCTTGGAAGAATGTATATAGTGGTTTACAGAAAAATAGCTTGTATAAATTTCAGGAATTCATGTATTTGTTTCGCTCTCTACATTTCTTGAGAAAACAAGCAGAGAAGTTAATATCAGGGTAGATTTGGGAGAGTGACCATTAGGATGAGATATGTTATCCAAAGTATATAGACTATTGGATTTATTGGAAAGCAAGAGATCATGTAGGAGAACAAACTAGAAGGATTCTATAAGAGAGTGAAAATTGGAAGAGCTCTGAGAGAGCATAATGTTGAAATGGAAGTGTTAATGGACCCAAAAATAGATGTATTATTTTGTAAATGGTGAGGTAAGTCAAATAAGTGTCTTTGTCATTCAATCACTCTTCTGTTCTTATATTCATCACATTTAGATAACTCCCTCCAAAGGCTGGGTTGCAGAGTTGTACTTGAAGTACTACTTGGATATAAATAACAATAAATCATTCACTTATGTAGTATATAATTTTGAAGAGAGATTCTATCTAATTTACTTAGTAAGAATCATGAAACTGTCTAAATTAGAGAATTCCTAATAAAATATTGTATTTTTTAAAAATTGTGTTATACTTTGTGTTCTCACAGTCAATTTACTTTAACAATAGTTACCAGAAAATGGGTTTTGTTTAATAAAAATATTTTTAAAACTTTTAATTACAGCATATTATTTTGAAACACAAATATGTACTTTTGATAATATCTTGTTAGGTAGGTTAGGCATTTCTAATACAATTCTGATTACAAGCCTGATTAACCTAATATATTCTTTTCTCAGTGTGATTGTAGAGACAAACTCCAGAACTGATTGATTTACTCCAAATTCCACCTTCATACTACTTTGGTGTGAATTATTTTGTACCCCAGTATGTTAAACGTGTTTTCTCCAAGCACCACCAGACAAGTAGTTTGAGATTGCCAGTATAGGTATTAGTTAACAATCACATATAAGCATCTCCTACAAATGATATGCTGCTATCTCACCGTACTTCTTCCTTATCCCCCAAAAATCTCTTCCTTTATTTATACCATATCTGGTCCACTGACACAGGAGGATACTCATACTCTTAATAAGTCTAATCCTCCCCCTCAGAGTAACCAGGATCTCACTGGAGACATACTATCCACCTAGTACAAGCAATGGAAATAGATGATTCTAGTAGCTCCCAGTCTCTTGTTCCTCTTGACAATGGAGAAACACCACTCAACTGAAGGATGTATGGATGGTCAAGTCTGTGGGTGGTATGGGGAAAAGGAGGGTGCTCTTTTGATCACTGTACAATCTTGCCCTAAAGTTATATTATTCTCGTGCTTCCTTTTGGCACTTGAGGCTTAATTGAGTTTTGTAGCTTAACTAACTACTTGGGCTAACCATTTTTCCTGTGACAAAATGAGTTCCAAGTTTTAAACATCTGAGTTACAACATAGCGATGTGACATCACTGCCTTATTAATTGGGAACTGCTGATAAGCCCTGACATAAGATACCATGATTTATACAAAATGAGCGCACAGTACAAACAAAATTAATTGAACTCCATCAATCATGAATTTGTGACAATTCAGATTCCAATCCTTCAGTCTTTTCTTAAAAACAAAAGGTCTTCCTTCCTTACTTCATATCGTCTGTAAGAGTCATCTACCTTTTAAACTGATAAAATGCAGTAGAGAAAACTTTTGAATATTCTGGGGGCAAGACAGATGTCAGCATAGTAAGTACTTCTTCAGGGCCTGTGTTTTGGTGGGGTTTGGTAAGGATTCCTAAACAAATTTCTTTCTTTCTTTCTTTCTTTTGACAAACACCCTTGGCTACACATTTGCTTAAATAAGAGGGATAGCTATAATATCTGTGTGTATATATATATACTTACTTGTATATTATGGAATATTTATGGAAAGATGTATAAAAAACAAAATATTTGTTGCCTTCCAGATAGGAGAAATGGGTTGCCTAAAGAAAAGTACAAGTCACTTTTTAGCACCTTGTACTATTTGGTTTTTGCATTATGAAAATGCTTTAACTATTCAAGTAAATACAATTTTGGGGAAGGGGTTGGAGTCTCACTCTCACCCAGACTGGAGTGCAATGGCATGCTCCCGGCCACCACAGCCTCAACCTGTTGGGCTCCGGTGATCCTTCCGCCTCAGCCTTCTACAGGCGTGTGCTACCACGCCCAGCTAATTTTTGATTTATTGTAGAGATGAGGTCTCAGCAAGTTGCTGGCGGGCTCAGGTAATCCACTGCCTCGGCCTCCCAAAGTGCTGGGATTATAGACTGAGTCACCAAGCCCGGCCTAAAACCAAATTTTAAAAGAGGGAAAAAATGTCCTTTGGCTGGTTCATCCTCAGCACCAGTCCTGAGGGAGATGTCTACAAGTCTGGACTCTCACTTGAGTAACTAACAATGTTAGTCGCCGATGGTCCTCATCACTTGCTTGGCTCAAGGAGTAGAAAGAATGCAAATGATGGTAACTTGTCTGCCATCCACTGGACTACTGTGTGCAGCCTTAGCATCTCCCTGTAAATGACAAGCTTTCTGATATACAGATCTCCATCCCTGCTTATGAACATTTTGAGACGGAAGTGCTGGTAGGAACTTGTGTAGCAACTGCAATGTGCCATTTAAATAATAATCCTGAATACCATTACTCATGTGTGGGATGGAGTGAGGGTTTCCTGGAGAGTAAGGTTGATTTAGGGATCAGGAATCAGCTGCTGAGGCTGGCACTTGGAAAAAAACAAGCCAAGCATTCACACCCCAGACCACTCAATACTAGCATTGTCTCTGATCCATCTTTCATAAGGGGGGGAGGGGAGGAGGGGGGTCCAAGGAGGGGGGGAAAGAAGGAAGGAGAGAGAATAAACCATTTTAATCTCCGTAAAAGAAAGTGCAGGAGAGAGGAAAGAATGAACAAGATGGGAGTATCCCAGGCCAGTTACCAGAAATGTTTCGAAGTCAACTTTGGCTTTTGATCTCATACTCGACTGTCAAGTTTCTTCTCTGTTTCCTTATCCCATCTTTCAGGATTCCCCTCACCCCCCATGCTTTTCTATCCTTTTCAGTCCCTCCATTTGTGAGGGTTTGCATCCTTCCTTTCCATCTCCTTTTTCTTTCCTCACCCCTTCTCCTCTCCTTTCCTGGACTCCTTCTCCTGTTCTTTTATAGCCGGTCCCTCTCAGTCTTCCCTCTCTTTTGAGCAGTACCTCTAAGCTCCATTCCCCCTTCTTAAGGAAATCAGCCAGGCCTCAGATGGAGCTGTCGTCCTGACAACCCACAGGCGCATCAGCCGTTCATTGAGGCTGGCGGCTGCTGAAGGGGGCAGTTGTGCAAAGCGAGGGGCCATGCGGAGGGGCGGGAGGAGGGGATGACGTGGAGGGGCTGTTGAAAGCCAGCAGGGTGTGTGTGGGGTGGGGGGAGGTGCTGAGCAGAGAGAGCGCCAGGGACTGGAGGGAGAAACAGGAAAGGGAGGAGGGGGAGAGAGACTCTGGGCTGCTGCCGCCGCTGCTGTGTGGCTGTTTCTTTACACTCACTGGCAGGCTTGGAGCCGGCTCCCTCGCCCGCCAGCCTGGGAAAGTGGGTTACAGAGCGAAGGAGCTCAGCCCAGACACTCGCACAGGAGCACCCGGCCGCAAGGAGACCAAGCAAGAACCCCTTCCTCTGGCTTCCTCTTCACCTTTTCTAGAAGCTTTTATATTTGCACTCTTTTTTTGAAATTTTGTTGCTTTGACTTTTCCCCCTTTCTGCGTGGGTTTTAGGAGGGCTTTGTTGAGTCTTAGAGGGAAAAGAGACTGAGCGAGGGAAAGAGAGCGAGGCAAAGTGGAAAGAACCACAAACTGGGAGAGCCCGCTCTGCCCTCGCGGCTGGTGAAAGCCCCCTGGGTGTAGAGCCCTGTCCTCGGCGGGCAGCGCGCACACGCCCCTCGGAGCACAGCGCGGACCCCACCTCGGCGTGGCCACCATGGTCGGGAGAGTTCAGCCTGATCGGAAACAGTTGCCGCTGGTCCTACTGAGACTGCTCTGCCTTCTTCCCACAGGACTGCCCGTTCGCAGCGTGGATTTTAATCGAGGCACGGACAACATCACCGTGAGGCAGGGGGACACGGCCATCCTCAGGTAGGGCTCTCGGGCAACTTTTCTGCTGCGCGCGTGTCTGTGTGTGTATACCTAATCTCCTTGGACTCCAGTTTCCCTTGCTGCAGGCTTGTGGGGTGTGTGTGTGTATGTGTGTGTGTGTGTGTGTGTGTACTGACTAGTGGATGTACCAGCCAACAAAATTCAAGGGAATACTGGTTCCTGTCAAGGACCAGTGGTGCTGGTTAAATGTGTTCTTAGGACCCTGTTTCTCTCATCAAGGAAGCCTGACTTCACCCCTGGCATTAGTGACTTCTTAGCAGTATGTTCTTGCTGTTGTAATTGCTGTTGCTTAGCGCTTCAGAGTTTTGTTAGGGTTCCTTAATTCGGAAAGAAGGGTTGTGGAATTATGGCTCTCGGAGTGGCACACAGTACTGCATCGTGTGTGTGTGTGTGTGTGTGTGTGTGTGTGTGTGCGCGTGCGCGCGCGCGCGCGCGTTCACGCACATCAAGGCTTTCACTCTGCCTTAGCAGTAGTTCTGATAGAAGACTTTCTGTAAGGCTCTTCTAATTGACATGGAGGGCAATCAATCAATCTTAAAACTTTGGTTGGTTACTGATTCTTTTCTGGAAAGTGGATATAAATCAACACAAAAATGAGAAGAAAAAAATACTGAACATGCCAGATTGCTGGTATTTAAGGGTGGAAATGTTAAACACAGAGGTTGGACCAGATTAATCTGGCATAAAATTGATATTTCAAATTGATTATTGACTTCAAAGTCTTATTTCTATGCAGCTCTGCCAAACTCTGAAATAAAATTTGAGATTGAAATTTGGAAAGGAAGAGTCCCAAGTCCTTGGGAGTTTGACCCCTATAAGGGACAGGGAGCGAGAGACACTTCAGCAGGACCTGGTCTTAATTTTATTTCTAAAAAGCTCCAAGATTCTTTTCTTGTGTTTTTCTCTTCTCCTTCACCAACACTACCTACCACTTGTCCTTTTTTCTAGCTTTCCTTAAATTTCTGGCAGATACTAACCAAAAAAAAAAAAAGATGCTCTCCTTGGAGACCTTTTAAAATCTCATTTTCCTCCAAATAAAATGACCTAGTGTCGGTCTGTCTATCTAGCTAATATTGCTTGTTGTGGCAATAAAAACAGTGTAGGATAGAAAATAAACCTCTAATCTGTGTGCAAGGAGCTGATTGTGCATAAACCCTGGGGCATCAGGGAGCAGTTCTCTTGCAGAGCTGCCGACAGCAGCAAAGTTGTCTTTCCTTTTCTCAGAAATAAATTTGGTTGGCTGTCACCAAGTGTCCTGCTTGGGGATCTCCAGCCTTGTTAGAGAGCAAAGTGTGTATCGTGTGTCGTGTGTTGTGTGTGTGTGTGCGTTGCTCCAGATTGTAAAAAGTAAGAAAATGTGAATGTGTGAGTACTCGTTTCTTCATTTCCTGAGCACTGGGTGATTATGAATCCCAAAGATCCTACTATCCAAAGCAGATTTTCCATTCCAGCTCTTCAGCCTTATAAACCTGCATGTGTGATTTATCCACACAGAGTAATAAGATTTATAGAGTAATTTATCTGTTTGCAAAGGGATTTGGACATGATGCAGAAAATATTTTTGCAAACACACAAGCATGCCATTTCAACTGCTAGCATTCATACTTCCTAGCATTTTTAACCCTTTACTGGTAAAGCACTGCAAATAAATTTATGCTACCCCTAGCAATATGTTTTTTCACTGATTGTAAGACTGAGGATGATACAGTTGATAACCTGGTTGTGTAAATGTTTAATTTAAATGTCGGTAAACTTTGTAAGGTCTTTCTAAGTCAGCATCATCTGTATCTTAAGATAAAATTATCTAAGATTTAGATAAGCTTGAAAATGGTAATTCAGAAGAATACAAATATTCTTATATTTTCATACAGTATATGCATAGAGATCTATGCCTCTGAGAGGCAGTCACATTACATATATATCCGTTTGTAATTCATATGTGTTTCTGTATGTCTAAGGCTCAAGAGAAAGGGAGTTTTTAGCATTACACTTTAGTAGTAGACATAACAGTATAAAAATAGGTATTGTGATGGAAGAGAATAAACACGGAACTGGTTATATACTCAGAAAGAGAAGATAGACAAACAGAGCCCTCAAATAAGTCACTTATGAGACCCAATTGCCTTACCACTTCTCACCTAATATGCCCTCATTTTTTATTTCCTTGCCTTGGACAAGAGTTTATTTTTGGGTTGGTGGAGCGCCTCAAAAGTAACTATGGAGAGAATTCCCTTTGTTTTCTTAGCTGACCCTCTTCTCAATCTCTTTAACTAAATCCAGTAAGCTTTGTGGGTCAGTTTCCTGGTGAAGAATAGCGCTTTTGCTTTCTGTTTATAAGTCCATCCTGGGAAAGGCATGTTTCCACTTTATTTGTGATATTTTACTGGGTGCATGAGCTTTCAGAGGAGGAGACGAAAGAGAACTTGATTCGTTGGAAACCACAGTAGATGGTTGGCAATGAGAAAGTGAAATGGCCAAGAAAAAATAAATCCTCTCTCAGTGAATCTGTGGCCCTGAATAATCTGAAATGGCAACAGGAGACAAGGGAGGTTTGTAATTCTGGTGATCCAGTGACAGGAGTTTGGCTGACTGTCCCCAAAAACATTACCTTCACTGCCTTAAAGTGTTTCACAAAACAAGTGTTTTGGGGAATCTATGCTTACTTTTGTATTCTTATGATCTATGGCATAAATATGCGTCATGATAGGAGACTGTACATTAGTCTTGGTGTCTTGCTCTGTAATTTCTTTTTTTTTAATGCAGGGTTTATTGAGAGGACAGAAAAGCTCCCACAGTGGGAGGGGACCCGAGGGGGTTGCCCTAATTTCTATTTAAAAAAAAATAAAGCTGTAGAATTGTGGTGACAAAACTAGAGACGAGAAGACATAGCCTCATGTATACCTACCTAACTCAGTTGTTTCCTAGAGAAGATTTCACATCTTTATGAGAAGTTATATAAAGAGCTAAAGAAAACCACAACACCAGATTCCAGCCTAAGGATGAATAATCAAAGTGTGATCCACAGACAAGTGGCAAGGCAGAAGCAGTAGTAGCACCTTGGGATCCTTTCTAGATAGAATGAACCAGAGTCTGCATTATATGTGTGTGTGAGCACACTTATACATAAGACTTACTCATGGAGCAGCCTCAGGTGTTTTTCTAAACAGAGTTTACCTGCCTCACTGCCAGCCCCCACAAACATAAGAGTTCAATTACCGGATGAGTTTCCAATCCTGTACTCTCACTCCCATAGCAATTCACCTCCTGCTTAATCTTAGCACATTGAGACCATGTAGTTCTCTTGATAAGTCAAAGAATAGTGGAAACAAGGAGTGTTTCAAATCAACCTTTAAAATTTCATTTTAATAGTCCCACTGACTGTATTTTTAATATATATGAGCGGCATAAATCTAAAAAGATAATTATCAAATACTTAATCACAAAGACCCACCTAATTGCATAATACATTATATTCTCATGTGTCTGCTCATAAGGTAACTTTGTAAAACTTAAATATACATGTATATCTGAACATAAAACATATGTGCGTATACAGGGGGTAATAAACTTTATACATTTTAAGAAAGGAAAACTTGTATTTAAATTGTAGTACTCAATATATACCAATAATAAAAGATGAATACAAGTCATGTTTGACTTCTGCAACTATAAGAGGTGCTCACAGTGGTTACCAAACTCCAGGTCTTTACTTCCTTGTTTCTACACTAAGGGAGGAAAGAAGAAGCAGACAAAGAAGATGTGATAGTAAAATATAATATTTCTGTGCAAATTTCAAGAAAAATAGTGGTTTCTATATGACATCTGGAATGACTACATTCACTAATAAAGTGTCAACACACAAGTAAACTCCTGACACAGTGTGTAGTTTTCAACTACTTATAACTCACTATTTGAAAACAAACTATGGGCCTGGGACTACTGGACAAGTTTGTGACAATTATGAAATTTTCTTTTTCTGTAGCTAAATTACTAAAGGTAATCAAAATTTCTTGGTTATTACTGATACTTTAAGGATCATCTATTGCCCATAAAATTCTTTATTAACTATATTTTGTAAATAATGGAGTAAAGCATACTATGTGTCATCTAAGAATATGGCATATTATATACATTTTGTTGAATAATGTTTATGTAAATGTACCTGTGAATTATAAAATTTGTTGTCATGTGTGGCCCCCAAAACACAGTCTTATAAGAAAGTTGCTAATTTTGGTTATGTATGTGTCTGTATGTCTAGAACAGGTATGTATATACACACATACAATGCATAATATAGGTGATTTTTTTTTGTTATGTAATTTGACTTTGAATGATTTATCTGCAGAATGTGGAGGGAACAACCAAAGATGACTGACTCATGCATTAAATCAATTGGTTAGGGTTAAATGTTTGGGTTTCCCAAAGCTGATTCCACATAATAGCAAACTCAGGCTGAAAAAAATTAGTGCATTTATGCTGTGGTCTCTGAGAGCTCCAAGTATATGGTTGTGACTCACCTGACAGGAAGTTGCCTGAATATGCTGGTTTCCCTACATGTCATCACCTGAGCCTTAGAGACATTCCTCTTTCAGGTCATTGCTTACAGCTTAGAGCCATTTTCGTTCTGTTCTTCTCTGAATGTCCTGCCTGGTACTTTGTAAGACTTAGAAGATCTGGGCTCTAAATTTGGATCTATCTTTGCATGCTATGATGTTAAGCAAATCTCCTAAATATTTTGAGCTTCAGTTTCATTTCTGAAATGCTGAAACTCTTTTAATTGCTCTACAAGTTTGTTTTAAGAAGCTCACAAGAGGCCGGGCACGGTGGCCCAAGCCTGTAATCCCAGCACTTTGGGAGGCCGAGGTGAGTGGTCTGCCTGAGCCCATCGATTCGAGAACAGCCTGGCCAACTTGGCAAAACTTCATCTCTACAATAAATCAAAAAATTAGCCAGGCATGGTAGCTAGTTCTGGCTACTTGGAAGGCTGGGGTAGAAGGATCACATGAGCCCAGCAGGTCGATGCTGGGGTGGCCATGAGTGTGCTAATGCACTCCAGCCTGGGTGACAGAGTGAGATTCCACCTCAAAAAAAAAAAAGAAGCTCACAAGAGGTAAGGTAGAAAAGTTTGAACCGTAAAGTGTTATACAAGTGTAGAGTAACAATTGTTTTTCAACCACATACAGTCAATTGTTTAGACTTTAGAGAACTTATTTTTTTTTAAGGCCATAGTTTCTCAAATATAAGTGTGTATCTAAATTATGTAGAGGACTTGTTACATTAGATTGTTTGACCTCCACCTCCAGAGCTTTTGAGTTTATATAGGTCTCTAGTAAGGTTAAGAATTTGCATTTCTAACAAGTTCTCAGTGCTACAGGTTACTACAAGTGTGGCCCATAGAGGAGCATCTTAAGTGTCACATAGTTGCATATTAAAAAAACAAAATCTCAGGGCCTATTCAAGAGGAACTAAATCAGAATCCACATTCTAACAAGACTTCCAAGTGATTCATGAGCACATTCAAGTTGGGGAAGCACTGCTTTAGACAGTTCACAGCCAGAGCTGCATATTACCATGAGCTAGGGAGCTTTAAAAAAATACTGAAGCTACATATTCCCTCCCCTCAGAAATTCTGATTTAATTAGTTTGGGGATGAGTCTTAGCATAGGCTATTTTTTGCTTTTTAATGATTCTGACATGTACACAGAGGTGAGAACCACCGCCTTAACTGGATAAGGAATCTCTTTCACAAATCATTTTCAGAGCAACACTGAATGGATATGCAGTAAAAAAAAAAAAAAAAAAAAAAAATTAGAGTCATGTTGTATTGTTTGAGAAATATGCCAACAGTCAAAGATGTACAAATTCAAATGGGAGAGGGGAAATATATGACCACAGATTGTTTCTTTACCACACAAATTCAGCACTACAGTGTCTTGGAAAATAAGGTGACATTTTAATATGGACCAAATTTACCTAATATCTATTGAAATAGCATGAAGCTTGATTTTTAAAAGCTTGTCATTCCGTCTTCTGTCTCTCATTTAGGATCATCCATGTCGTGCTGGTCCAGGAGAATTTTTCCAGGAAATACCTCCTCTTTCACATCTGTCTACTATCTGTCTAAATCAAGTGGATGTTCCTTCCTCCACCTGCTGCTTCTAGCTTACCATATTCCCAAAGCTGTTCTTGTATTTGGCTGAACCTCTACAGGGATGCCTTGGCCCCAACAACCCTGCCTCCCTTTTTATAAAAACTCCTTTCCTCTTGCTTTTGGTACTTCTTCCTGTTATCCAGTCTTCTTGTGTGTACTTGAGCCCTTTCCCCCAGTCACTTCCATTGGATTTCTAAAACTCCTGCCTTCTTCTTGTTACTTATGATCATCTGCCTGGTTAAGTTTCCTAGTTAAGTCTCCTACCTGACCCTCTTAGAGGGACCCTGATTCGGAAGATTGTGGCCCAGTTCTTTGCTTTCAGTTGGTAGTCTACTCTTTGAACAGCCTCAAGGGGTACTCTACACATTGTAGTTTTGTTGTGTAAAATTATTTGAGAAAAGTAGAACCCCCCCCCCACACCAATTTATACAAATTTTACTTTGTAGCTGAGGTTGGTAACTCACACTTGTAGTCCCAGCTACCCAAAAGTCTGAAGCGGGGTGGGAATCCCTTGGGCTCAGGAGTTCAGCCTGGGGATAGAGTGAGATCCTGTCTTCAAAAACAAAACAAGCAAAATTAACTTTGGACTTACAATGGAGCTGATGGTGGTAAACTGGGAGAAAGTGGATATTGAACTAGCTCTGGCTCCTGGGTGGTGAGGGCATTGTGCAAAAAGCCCTACTGCAGGTGCCTGGGGATTTCTAGTGTAACATGCAGAATGAGGTCTCCTGAGGCTTTCTTAGAAGGTGAGAGAGTCAGGGACATGGTTTACCTAGAGAAGGGTAAAGCAAGGAAAGGAGAAGTACAGGTCAACAATCCCCAGTTAGCCCCATGGCAGGCAGGGATCACAGGGACATCTGTCAGCTTGTAGTGAAGACTCAATCACAAGACTGTGATCAGAAGAGTAACAAGACAAGGGCTAACTTGAGCAGTCAGAGATTTCAGTAATTAGAGACTTGCCATATTACCAAGACTGATAACTTGGTTAAGGAATAAAAGAGAAGGACCCAATCCTTAAAACTGAAGCTGTGTATCAAAGCTATAGCAACCCAGAAATGACCTGAAGGTAAACCTCAGAGTGCTGAGCTCCATCTTTTAAAACTTTACTGTGTGAATTCAGGATCATAAAACCTGGTCTAGCTCCATGGGGAAGAGATGGAGATGAAGGTCTAAAATGATGTAATAACTACTTGCTTCTTACTGCCTTACCCAAGTTTACCAGATTATATCTCCAGTGTACTTAGAATTTCCAGACTCCTCGTAGTTGGAGAACCAAGGACCTGAGCTTACCTGACTGTATGAGACCTGTTGTTTTCCAATATGAGTCTAAATATGTCATATGATCCTTCAAAGAAACGTTCATAGCATATAGTCAAAGCCCCTTAGTTTGTATAACTCTCTATGATCTGCTACTTCATTGTGTTTGCCAATTTAAAGCCACTTATAGTCTCTACTCATTAGCACGTGAGTGTGTATGCACACGGTGTAGTTCTTACCTTTGTTCATGGCATTGTCTCTGCTTGGAATCTCTCCCCTTCATGCCCCATTCCTCCACCAAACTTCTTTACTAGGTTATCTGCTTGCTTCTCCTTTAAGGCTTAAGACTCAGTTTTGGTGCTATTTTATTCAGGACATCTCCCCTAATTCTCCCAAGCTGAGCTAAGTATCTTATTTATAATCATGGACAGCCTCTCTGCATACCATGAGCTTAGCATTTACTACACTTAAAAAAAATTCTGTTTACTTGCATCTTGTCTCAAAGACAGGCATCTCATCTACTTCACCTTTTCATCCCAGGAGATAGCTTAGTACCTGTAGGTAACTGCTCAAATAAATATTTACCTACTAAATTGAACAGAGAGGGATGTCCATACTATAAATCAAGCAGACTAGATGTTGATTTGTGCAAGAGGAAACACATTAGAAGGAGAAATGACTGAAGGGAGATATTTTGGTGGTGAAATCAACCACTGCCGGAGTAATTGTGGATGTGTGGTTGAAGAGGGTATAGAGGTAAACCCAGAGATAGATTATTCTCTGATTACTGGTGGGGTTTGGATAGAAATACCTTCAACATTTCCACTGTAGCTACTCTTTTAAAAAAAATAGTTTTCTAGAAAATGAGAGGAGCAAATGGGGATTTTGGGGGGAAATGTTAAAGCTTCAGAGTTAGAGACACAGGGACCTAGACACAGCATGCTCCTTCCTCTGAACAGAATGGGAGCTTCTGACATAGCTAGAATCCATTCAATAGTCTGAGAGTGATATGTCTTTTGAAGAGTCCAGCATCCTAGGTAGCTCTCCAAGAAGAAGAAATTTACTTTCCAGGAACTCTGAGGCTTTCTCCCTCTAGTGGCGACGTGAACTTTCAGAGATTAAGTTGGGGATTTGGGAGTTACTTAAGTAGCAGGATTGTGTGCAACAGGTATATTCACCTCTACTCCTTTTATTTTTTTGCAAAATGAGGCAGGGCACATATCACTCGCATTCATTTGACTAAAAGTAATTACTCATACTGAATAATGATGCCTACCTGGGTTTTGCAGTTTAGAGCTCAGTACCCCCAAGAAACTGAGACTGGAATGTACAGTGGATTTTGCAATAATCTCAAATTCCCTTTGGTATATCTTACCATAATGAACAAGGGCATTATTTATATAAGATCAGAGAAAAAGCCTGTAACTCTGAGGAAAGTTGCAACCTCGCTTCCTGTGTAATAATGTATTGTTGTAAATTTCTGATGAGGCAGTTCTATATTAAATCTTTACATTTTGTCCAAAGTTAATGCTATGTTTTCTAAAGTTGTGCTTCAGTCACGCTACTGTACTAGAAACAAAAAATAAAAATGAAAGTGATGCAGTTCAACACTAAGACATGCACAGCAAGCATTTACATGTTAAAATACTGACTGGGAAAAAAATTGGTATCCTGACTTCTAATTTTTGTGTGTCTTTGGTCACACCTCACTAGAGTATATATACTCGCATACCAGGATTGTTCATTTTATGAGGTTTGAGGCACATATGGGTACCAATTTGTAACTGATCTTTGTTTTGAGTTATCCAAAGATTGCTGTCACTTTATACATGTTCATGATGTAATTGTATGAGCATATATCAAGATCAGCATTTTATATTGCTGAATCATTAACTTAGCAGATGAATGAATTTTCTTTGACTTTTCTGTCCTCTGTTCTTCTGTCCATCATTTTCAATTCTAAAGTGATAAACTGATCAACACCACAACAATGAGCTTCCTAAGGCCTGCAGAATATTACTAGACTAGATAAACTTCTAGATTGGGCATCAAAGGATTTATGCTTTAGTTCTACAAAAACATTAACTGTATAAAGTTAGGAATTAACTTCCATTTTTCCAGCTCTTCTTACTTGTCTCTTAAGCAAAGATGTTGGTCTGGTTAAGTGACATTAGGTTTTGAATATAGTTGAGTTCATCAGAAGAAGAAATACAAGATATTATAAGTGGAATAGTGGTATACTTTAGTAAAAAAATTTGAAATCCTAAATTATCTTATAAATATCATAGAGGAAACTTTAAAAATATTTTTATGTTAATGCCTTAATCCTTGCATAAAAATAAAATAGAACTCAAAATCTAGTTCTTCTAAAAATAAAAGTATGTATTTGTACAGAATCTTTTATGAGGTGTAAACAATTTGTGTCAAAAATGTACTTAATCCATATATTGTGAATATGTTTGGATACAAGACCTTAATTTTATTTTTAAATTATTGCTGCATATATTTATGATTGCATATACAAACGTAAAAGCATAAATGTGCTAAAAAATATGAATGTAAATATTACTGTGAACTTGGGTCACAGCACACTTTAATAGGAATCTAATTAATTTGATGCACCAATTATGGGAAAGTTTATTGCAGAAAACCAAATTTTTTGGATATCAAGGAATGTGAACAGATATAATGTATAAGAAACATCCCACTATGTTATCTTAATTTGTTTTGATTAATATGTTTTATTTATAATTAGTTATTATGCCAGGTACTAAAATTATTTTGTAGGAGTAGTCAGACAATGTTTTACATTTCTATTAGATCTTGGCTATAATATATTTCCTACAGAGTAAATAAAATCTAATGGTTGCTTTTCTATTGGTTATCGTAGGACAGAAATTAATGCTACCTTAGCTGAAAAAGAAATAACTACTTTTTAAAAGGTAACTTAATTATATGTATTTGTGATCTCAAATATAGTCTAAATTTCTCTTTTTAATTCTAAGTCACTGAAAAATCTAGTGATCTCTTACAAATGAGCATACTTGCTTAAGATGACAGACTGTCCACTGAAAGCGAAGACTAAGAATTTTAATTAAATTTCAATTTGTTTAGCAAGTGTAACTATCAAAATTATGCTATTATACCCTTTTCAATTTTAAAAGTCTAAAGCATCTGAAAAATTGATTAGAACAACATAAACAAGTTCAGCTGTAAGTCTCATATGCATTACATCCAGAGCACTAGAATAACTTGAGAATGTAATTATAGAAATGCTATTGCTAACATTTGAAAACCTGTAGAAACTAGAAAAAGTTTCACAATAATGGTGACATGCAATATTGTGCTAATTATAAATGAAAGGGAACAATAATATAAATAACACTCTCCCCACAAAAAAGTCTAAGTGCTAGAAATGTAATTTAAAACTTATTTTAAAAATCTGTTTATTAGAAGCCAACATGTGTTCTCTGGTAACAAGTTATAAAATAGTAAATAGGTTTTCTTAAAATGAACACAATTCCAGACTGGTGGATCAGGAAGATGCCCTTTAATTTGAGTATCTGTACTTCAGTGCATTTCTCCTAATATATTTATGAACAGATTTGGGATCCAAAATAAACTAGATCTTTTTCACAGTTAAACAGTTATGCCAAAGATATACTGATTCATAGTGGTAGAGGATTTTCTGAGTCTGTCTTTGGCTGGGTTCAACATTTGGATAAAAACACAGGGAGCAAACTTTCCATCAGGTACGTGGCAAAAGGATAAAGGGATAGCTTAGATGTTTGTTGAAAGAATTATAAGATAAATATAAAAGAAAATTACATGGAAAAAGTTGTAACTCTGTATAAAAAAGAATATTATTTCTGTAAACAAAGGAGGGACCCCAAAATGGAATTTATTTATAGAAAGATTTGTATTTATTCTTATATGGTTAAACTTCAGTCACTTTCAAAATACTCTGTTTGATGCAATACACCTATTGAAATGCTTTTCCCACTGCTCAAAACAGTTTTGAACTCATCAACTTTGATACCTTTTAGTGTTTCTGCTGTTGTTTGTTTCACCTCTTCCACATTGGCATATGTTTCCCTTTGAAAACTTTTTTTTAATTTTTTTTTGAGTTGGAGTCTCACTCTATCGCCCAGACTGGAGTGCAGTGGCCGCTCCCAGCCACTGCAGCCTCGACCTGCTGGGCTCCAGTGATCCTTCCTCCTCAGCCTTCCAAGTAGCCAGAATTACAGGCATGCGCTACCACGCCCGGCTGATTTTTTGATTTATTGTAGAGACGAGGTCTTGCTGCCCAGGCGGGTCTCGAACCCGCGGACTCAGATCCACTCACCTCAGCCTTGAAAACTTTTTTTTACTGGGGAAACAAACACACAGAAGTCACTCAGGATGAGATCAGGTGAATAGGGAAGGGTGGGGCATGGTGGGGTCATGACATTTTTTGCTCAAAAACTGCTGAACCAGCGTAGCATGGGCAAGTGTGCTCATAAATGACCCATCTTGAAATGGGCAAACATGTTGAAAGAGTCTAAGAAAAAAAAATGTACTGAAACTGAATGCAACCTCTCACAACAATGCTAGCTGTACATCAGTGCCAAGAACACTTACCTGGTGGGGGAAGCCTGTACTACAAGGGTCCTGCCCTCCAAAAAATAATTCCTTTTTTTTTGTGGAGGGAGTCTCCCCTTATACTTGTAATTACACCACATCTTAGTCAAGTAAAGAAAAAAAAAGGAACATAATTTAGTTAAATAACCAAATAAGGTTGAATGACTTAAAAAGACCATTCAAATGACAAATGGAATAATGTAGCTTCTGAGCCAAAAGACCCAGCTTTAAATATTACCTTTGCTAATTGCCAGCTCTTTATTTATCCCTGCTAGGCCTCTGGTTCTTTATTTTTAAAATAAAAATAATAATAACATTTACCCTCTCACCTCAGGTGACTATAAGAAGGAATTAGAATTTTCTACAATTATATTCAGGCATATCTTTGGGTATATTTGTATTTATTTTATAAATTTCAGTTTCTTTTCTGCCAAATGGAATGAGTTTCCTTTTAAGGAAGTAAATTTTAAGTCATTTTGGTACTTAAACAGAGGCCAGATGATCATTTTTAGGAAGTATTATTTAAAAAAAAATCCTTTATGTAGTAGAAGGTTTAAATGAGTGGTTTCTCAGTTCTCTGCTAGCACTTATATTTCATCATTCTGTGAAATTCTCAATTTCCAACTTTCATTTATTTTGGGTGTGATTATTTTTATTTTTGCTTACTTTCTATTATGACTTTGAATACTTATGAAGAATTTTATTCTCTAAATATGAATAAAATTCTGAAATATGAAATATGTTCTCTAATAATTTTCAGTGTGTTTTAATATTCATGCCTCTATTATTTTCTTTCCACAGGAGAATTTGCAAACATGTCAAGAGAGAGGGACTGTATTTTATTAAAACTGAAAATGTATTTAGACATTTCATTTTCCTAGGTAGAGCAATACAAGACAAATCTGGCCTCAGAAAGTCACTTTTGTAATTCATCAGCTTCACAGAAATAGATTAGATTAATCAGGTCAGATGGTGACCTCATCTCTTACATCCTCTACCTCTATTACTTTTAGCACACATGTTAATATAATTTTGCCTGAAGTCCACCCTGCGATTCTATATCCCACCATATATGATGTCTCCAGCTGAACATCTTGCTGTCATCTGAATTTGAAGGTTATGAAAACAGTATATCTTATGTTAACTTTCAAATCTTTACCCTGTGTTAACCTCTTGGTCAACTTGATTGTTTACTCCCCCAAAGAGTAAGACATGATACCACCTCCAAATCTGTGTTTCATATTGGCCCTCCTCTTATTCTGAGGCCTGAGATAGCCCAGGCCTTTGAAGTCTGCAATTCTGCTCCCTGTGAACCCAAAAAGGACTGTCACCTCCCAGGCTATTTGATGCAATTCTTCCTTCTACTGATTTTCAGAGTATCATTAGAATTGGTCTCCAATGGAATGGGAGTGAAGTAGCCATGGTCGCAATAGACTTCATTTGTCTATAGATAAAATCTGTTCTTCCTGAATAGAGGAGTGTGTTGTTTCTGTCATTCCTTTGTCTTTCATATCAATTGCCTCCTCTAGCAATAATGAAACAAAAACAAAAAACAAAACAGAACTGGAATTTTTGATTTTCTGTTCTTACAGTTCAAATAATCCACCTAAATATAAGGTCAACCAACAAATGGCTTCTATCAACATAGTTAGGCAGACTACATCTCTGTGTCCTGCTGAATGCAATCTCTTTTACCAACACCAATATTTTTGCTTTCTTATTTTTTGTAGGCATGTTTTCTTATTTTATCTCTTTTTTTTTTTTTTTTGAGTTGGAGTCTCACTCTGTTGCCCAGACTGGAGTGCAGT
>NW_007253042.1:459646-462440 GCF_000164805.1 Carlito syrichta
CTCACCTCAGCCTCCCAAAGGCGCGGGATTACAGGCTGAGCCACTGAGCCCGGCTTTTATCTCTTTTTGTAGAGTGACTTTAATTTACCTAAAAGTACAACTGTTAAAATTTATAAACAACAATTATCAGAGTATGAGACCAGTCTCTTTCCTGTTGAGCTGACATATACCTTGTTAATTACCTCATCATTACCTTAGCAGTATTTTACAGTGAAAGAAGCACTGAAGCATGGCTTTGTCTGTGGAACCAGATGACTTTTAAATGCATAATGTAACATTTTGAGTAACAGTTTTGAAAGAAACTCAGTTTTATGAGTTTAGATGAAATTATCAAAAGAAAGAGTGTAAGATGGGTATTTAGTATGCTGTGGGTATTAAATAAATGTCTACCAAGTTCAAACAAAGTTCAAACAAACAAAAGTGGGAACTTCAAAAAGAAAAAAGAAAGATAAGTTAGGAAACAGCAGATAGGAAAGGATCGGGTGTCAGGTTTTCAGTAGAACATAAATACCTCCTTTATAAAATGAGTTACCACTGTATAAACCTGAAAATATTTCCAAGAATTTCACAATTTTCCAATGCAAAATATGTAGATATTAAAATAAATATGGGGCTTGCTAACAGATAATGACAGGGGAGCCTAAGAAATATCAAATAAAGTCCTAAATATGACAGACTTAGTTCCTTAGTCCTAAATATGCCAGACTTAGTTCCTTGAAAATAATTCTCAATTTCATTTAATTTTATTCCCAAGAGAAAAGGTTTAGACAATCAGTTCCCAAATCATAGGCTTTTGGGATGCTCCAGTATTGCTGCAAAAGTTCCAAACTTCCATACACACCCTAAGCATTATGTGTAGATTACATATCTCAAACATAAATAAATTTCTCTTTTCAAATCTGTATAGACTCTTTCATAATGAAAACTGCATTATATTTTTTTCAGAATGTATGCTAACCTTAAAAAAAAAAAAACACAAACCTTTCCTCAATTAAAATCAAGTGAAAAGGGCCGGGCTCAGTGGCTCCAGCCTGTAATCCCAGCACTTTGGGAGGCCAAGGCGAGTGGATTGCCTGAGCCCACAGGTTCTAGACCAACCCGGGCAACTTGGTGAGACCTCGTCTCTACAGTAAAATAAAAAATAGCCGGGCATGGTAGCATGTGCCTGTAGTTCCAGCTACTTGGAAGGCTGAGGTGAAAGGATCGCTGGAGCCCAGCAGGTCGGCACTGGGGTGGCCATGAGCATGTGTGCCACTGCACTCCAGCCTGGGCGAAGGAGTAAGACTCTAACTCAAAAAAAAAAAAGTAAGAAAATTAGTTAGATAAAAATGTTTGCAGACAATTCTAGACCAGGTAATGACAGGTCCAATTAAAATATACAGAGGGTGCCCAAAAAAATGTATACACATTTTAAGAAAGGAAAAAGCTGTATTAAAATTGTAGTACTCGATTTATACTCTTAACAAGTTACACGTGGTAGATGTTTGCACTGTCCAGTTCTACTGTCCTTCCTGTTGCATGCTGATGCCAGCATTCATTTGATTAATGCTGTCTTTTGAGTGAATGTGTACATATATCTTTGCACCCCCAGTATGTAGGAAATGGACATGAGTATGTTTCAGGATGGTAGAGAAAGGGAGAGTACTAAGAAAATAAGGCAGAGCATAAATGGAAATACATAGGTGGGAAAGACAGGAAACAAATACAAGAGGAAATATGGGATGAAATAGTAGGTTTTCAAAGTAAGATTCGTTTAGATGGCAACATTGAGTTTGAGGGGTCATCAGGCATTCAGGTAAAGTAGCCAAATTGATGAGTGAATCTGAGGACCTGATGTTCAGATAAACCTCTGAGTTATATGAGAGCATCAACTGTTTTCTTATTAGGGCATGGTTAACTGAGTTTAAATGAGAGTGTCAAAAGTGTGTAAGATGGGTAACTAGTATCAATAACCTGTGCTGTAGGGATTAAATAAATGTCCAACAGGAGTAGATTTACAGGGAAGCTTAAACTTTAGGGCTCTTTACTAGCATGGGCTGTTCCAAAGTTTTGTCTTTAAATATCTCTAATCTTTAATATGTAATTTTGTATTCTTTTCTTTTAAGACAGACTCCACACTGTAAAAATTTCAGGCCCCACAAAAATCTGGATCCATACTTTGTTCTAGTTCCTCAAGGAATTTGTACAAATCAAAAATTAAGTTGCAATAAATGTAGTATGCTTCTAATTGTGATTCTGATGGCTATGCTTCTAATTGTGATTCTGATGGCCATTCAAAAATGAATAGGGCTGATGTGTTACTATGGACATTTTTTTTTTTCATAATCAATATTTTTTATTATGGTTTTGTGGGGTACAGTTAAGGGTTAGGTGTACAATTACATTTCATTCAGGCACCCTGTTGATAAGAGGTGTTTCCCCATCCCCAGACAGATATTTGCTACTGTTAATTAATCCCATGCCCTTTCCTCCCCATAGTTTCCCAGTACTGTCAGTCATTTTCTTATAGTATTACATTGGATGTTCAAGGTCCATTATATGAGTGAGAACATGTGATACTCAGATCTTTGTTTCTGTGAGAGGTCACTCAGTATTATAGACTCTAGTTCCATCCAGGTTGCTGCGAAATTCATGATTTTGTTCTTTTTTATGGCTGCGTAGTATTCCATCGTGTATATGTACCATATTTTTTAATCCAGTCCTCTTTTGATGGGCAGCATGATTGTTTCCAGTTTCTTGCTATTGTGAACAATGCTGTGATAAACATACGTGTGCAGGTATCTTTTTTATAGAG
>NW_007253042.1:462460-557355 GCF_000164805.1 Carlito syrichta
AAAATAGAGTGATTTGAGTTCTTCAGGGTATATTCCCAGTAGGGGGATTGCGGGGTCATATGGGAGGTTGATATTTAGAGCTTTTAGGAACCGCCACACTGCTTTCCACAGAGGTTGCACTAGTTTACACTCCCATCAACAGTGTAGAAGTGTTCCCTTTTTGCCACACCCTCTCCAGCAGCTGTTATTTTTTGAGTTGTTGATAATTGCCATTCTGACTGGAGTTAGGTGATATCTCAGTGTGGTTTTGATTTGCATCTCCCTGATGATTAGTGAGGTTGAACATTTCTTCATGTGTTTGTTGGCTACTTGGATGTCCTCTTTTGTGAAGTGTCTGTTCATATCTTTTGCCCATTTTATAATGGGGGTTGTTTGTTTTTTTCTTTTCAGCACGTTTTAGTTTACTATGGACATTTTTAATGAAAGAGCTGAGTCTTAAGGTTTACAGTGAAACTTGAATGGGGACAGAGAGAATGAAGTGAAAGGCAGGCATTTCAATAAAGAAGTGAGCACACAATCAAGAGCAAACCAATCTCAGGTTGTGTGCTACCAGAAAAAATCTCAGGAGATTTTTGTTTTCAAACTTCTTGGCGGTCTTTTTTACCTCCAAGCAGATTACTACTAATATTTACACCCCTCCATACTATAGACTAGGCTTGTAATTCTTTATGAAGAGATACCACCTTATTATGTTGTTGACAGCACTATGTTTGTTGCAAATTTAGGAAATATGGAAGATGATGGCCCCAGTGTTCATGACCTAGAGAAGATACAGGCAGCCACAGATGATGGATTTACATTTCAGATTTAGTTTCCCAATTGTGCAGCAGTGCTGTTAGGGTATTATTTTTATGATTGCTAGTTTGCTTTTATTTGTCTTTATACTTGGCAAATTTAATGAACTATCGTAAATAATGGGGACTTTTTTATTCCCCCTGTTATCACTATATTCCAAATCCTTATTAGTGCATGACTGTATTGACTTCAGTCTTCTCATATGTTGAGTTCTTGCTTTTTGCTGGGCACTTAGTTGAGTACTTATGATGAGCAGTGAATAAGATGGAATTCATAGTGTAGTCTTTTAGATATTCACCATTGTTTATATTCTTCTCCAAACGTAGCTTTTCATCTGTTTCTTTTTTTCTCAATAAACTAAAATTGAGAAATTTGAGGATAATGCCTTTGTTGCATCATCCTCAAATTCAAAGTACCATTAGGTCTTTGACTGTCCTCTCTCTAATATTCATCCTCTCTTTTTGTTAGGAATGTTTTCTTATAATCCATGCCTATTTTTCCTTTTGTCTGTATTAATGTTTTGTTTTTCTTCAGGATTTATGGTTTTTTTCCCCCTCCATTTACCTACATTTTACTCACCTTAAGCACATCCTCCTCTAAGAAACCATTAATTATTTCATACTCAATCTGTTGTTTCCCCATCTGATTATTTATTTATGGACTTCTAGGCAGCATCACAGTTTCATGCTTACATGTTTGCTGATAATTTTCTACATTTTAGCTCTGTATCTTCATCCAGACTGCAAGCTCCCTAAATCATAGAATCAGAGAAGACTGGAGATCACGAGGAACTTGCTCTGAGTAACCTTTCAATCAATACTTGTATTGATATACTTACCCAAGCATATCACATTCTCAGCATTTAAAAAAAGAGCAAATAAAACTCCAGGAAAAATACATGACTTTTCTATGGTCAAATAACTAGTTATTAGTAGAGCCTTGTTTTCATCAGTGCAATCTATTTCCACTAAGCCTTGTCTTCTATGCCCCACATATTACCTGGGCCATTGCTGGACAGTTAGCAGTGACTTATTTTAATGGTAAGTACAGAATGAGGTATTTCTGTTGCTATACTTCTGTGGATCATATATGGCCAAAGGTAAGGGTTGGCAGTAGAGGATCCATTTTCCCGTTGTCATAAACAAATATGAGATGGTGAAACCTGTTAGGGCCAATGCAAATATCAAAGGTGAGCAATTCTTTTGAAACTACTTTCATGCTGATTTGGGGTGATAATTGCATTGCCAGATTTCATGACTTGGCAAAAGCTTTATGACTTAGACGTCCAGAGGCACCACCAGGTCTAAATGCCCAGCCCCTCCCACAGTAGACAATTTATTTGACTTGGCAAACTCCACTCTCTTTTCTTCATTAGTGAAGTTGGACACTTGAGGAGGGCATTTTTAAGAGTAATGTAGATACCTCCTTTCCTATCAATAAAGCCGTGATTTACAGTATTTAATCTAGTTGAAAGGAAAGAAAAATGGAAGTCTGCATACAGAAGAAATGAAACTATAATAAAATGGCTCACTCCCCAAAGTTTTCCTAATATGTAGAGTATTAACCTGGCACCCGGCCTTATTTGCTGCACACAGAGCTCCATCAATCAGAATAATGGAAATCCTGGCATTCTAAGGCTCTCATTAAAGCACTTCACTTACTAGAGTCTGTAGATTTTATTGGGTAAATAACATGATATTTAATCCACACACTATCTCCTCTGTTGTCCTGTGTAGGAATGCATCTCTCTGTAAAACCTAGAAATATTCTTTATAATTTCTGCTCTGTACTTATCTGAATTCTACTTTTTACCCCATGTATTGCTATACTCTTTCTTGTCCTATGACCCTCAATCGATTATAAAACATTCAGCCTTCATTAGTAAGAGCTTTCTCTAATTTTTTTCCCCACGGTTAATTGCCCCTTGGAGAAGGTAGGACTATGGAAAATTGGTTGTGTTTTGTTCACTAGTTTGGAAACGCTGGAATGAAACTTAAATCTTTCCCCAAAGAACTATAAGCTGCTCTCCCTTGCTCAGCCTCAAAACTTGAGTGTGATTTAATGTTTATTCAGCACCAACAATGTACAGCCACTTCAAAAAAGCATTCTGTTTATCTAGCACTCTAAACTTCTAAAGACATGTCACATACATTGCCTAATTAGTCCTCAACAGACCCTGGTGAAGAAGGAAACGAGGACATGCACATTATCCCCACCACATACACTGAAAATAAAGCTCAGACTTTTAAACAAGATAATTGAAGTCAAAGGACCACAAGACATGTATGAAACATACTCCCTGATTTGTTTGAACTAACCAATAAAGGGCATTACTTATTTTCTGAGCCTATTTCCTTTTTAATCATTTGTTTCTACTACCTGTTTTAGACCCTAGTTTATTCTTGTATTAATTAAAAAAAAAAACCTGATTCTTTTTTATCCTGCTATATTTTCCTTCTCATTTTGTGGCATTATCAGTCAGTTCCTTCTTCCCTTTTCTTCTTGCTTTTACTATTGTGTTTAAACGGCTATAGGGAGACATCACAGGAGGAAAGAAATTAAGATGTTCTCTTTCTCTGTCTCTCTGTCTCTGTGTCTCTCTCTCTCTTTTCTGGTGCTCAGTGCCGGCTCTCTGTGCTCACTGAGATTGCAGCTTCTCTGCTGAATCACTGCTTTGTATTCACCCGGGGATCATAGAGTATTCCCAGTGTATTTATTTTCTGTTCCTGAACTGAATGCTGGGTGCTTCTTTGTCCTAGTGCCTTCTGTAAAGGAGTTTAGGAGGTGGGGGATGGTGGGGGAAAAAAGGAGGAGCAGTAGGAATGCCAATAAAGCTTTCTCTATCCCCCAGAGGAATGTGCGCAAGCGTCTTTAACATTGCTTCACTCAGTGTTCTCCTCTCAGCCGCCCTTGCTCTTAATTGGATCTAGACCCTAGAGAAAACAACTTTGTTAATGGGATGGTTAAAGAAAAAGAGAGGTGGAAGTTGGCTGTGCTCAGTTCTGGCAACATGTCCTCTTTGGGAATAAAAGTCTCAGATGTCTGATGTGGGTAAGGGATTCCACTCTCCTGATCTTGAGGAAATACCACTTCTCTTCTGTTGCTTTTTTTCCCCCTCCTCTCAAAGTGGAAGATTATGTTCTGTGTCTCCTAAAGATACATGAAACAAATTTGCTTAGCGAATATGTCTCATCTATTTACTCAGCCATTTATCTATTCATCCACTCATTTATTTATGCATTTGACAAATGACTGTTAAGTATGTCTTTGTGCTAGGTGCTGTGCTAAATTGTGGGATTAAAATGGTAAATGAGAGAAATAAAGTAACTATTCTCATGGGCTTAATTCCAATTGAGGAGAAAGGCAACAAACAAGTATGCCAATCCATAAATAAGATAGTTACAGCTTGTGGTAAATGCTAAAATCGAAACTAAATAGTATAGAATAACAAAACTATGAAGGGGATACTTTGGAGAATGTATCCAAGTAACACATTTATGAAACAGTAATATTACAACTGAGACCTAAAAACTGCTTATACAAGTTTATCAGCATTATTCATTGGTAGCAGTTTTAATGAGGTATATCTTATAGATCATAAATTTACTTGTGTAAAATAGTCATTTCAATAATTATTAGTAAATATACAGAGTTGTGTGACTAGCACCACAATCCAGTTTTAGAACACTTTCATCATCCCCAGAAGAGAATATCCCTCATGCCCATTTTTAGCCTAAATTCTACCCTAGACCTTGGGCAACCTCCAGTTGACTATCTGCTTTATATACAATCATTCCTCAGTATCCTGGGGGACTATTTCCAGGACCTTCCTTAGATATCAAAATCTGCAGATACTCAAGTCCTTTCTACAAAATAGGGTAGAATTTTCTTATAGCCTACACATATTCTCCAGATGTTTTAAATCATCTCTAGGTTACTTATATTACCTAGTACAATGCAGATGCTATATAAATGTTCTCTGTGCTGTATTGCTTTTTATTTGTATTGCTTTTTATTGTTGTGTTCCCCCCCACACACACATATTTTTAGTCCATGGTTGGTTGAATCCGATGATGTAGAACCCACAGACATGGAGGGCTAACTGTATTTGCTTTTCCTGGATGTTTCATAGAAATTGAATCATACAATACATGGTCTTTTGTACCTGGCTTCTTTTACTTAGCATAGTATTGTTGGGATTCATTCATATTGTAACATGGCTCAGTAGTTTACTCTTTTTTATGACTGAATAGTACTCATTGTACAGATATGCCATAATATGTTTAAGATTCAGTAGTTAATGAACATATGAATTACATTCACTTTTGACTGTTATGATCAATATTGCTATGGACATTTGTGATCAGTTCTTTGTATGAACATACATTTCTCTTCTTTAAATACTGAGGTTTAGAATTGTTGGATTGTATGGTCAACTTATTTTAGATTTTGGAGAAATTGCATATTGTTTTCCAAAGTAACTGCACCATTTAACATATCTAGCAGCAATGTATGATAGTTCTAGTTTCTTCATATCCTTGGCAACAGTTATTGTTGTCCATATTTTGGGTATTACCATTCAGTGGGTGTCTAGTGGTATCTCACTGTGGTTTTAATTTATGTTTACCTATTACTTAATGTTGAATATTTTTCTTGTACTTATCAGGCATTTGTATGTCTTTAAAATAACATGTTATTCAAATATTTTGCCTTATTTTTATGAGATATATCTCTTATTAAATTGTGATATTTTATTACATTATATTTTATTATAGAAATGTAAATTGTGATAATTCTTTATATATTCTGAATGCAAGTTTTGAATCTCCCAGTATAGAGCTCACATTTTCATTTTCACTTAAAAGTTTTAAATTTTGAAGTCCAATTTATCAAGATTTTCTTTTTTG
This sequence comes from Carlito syrichta, assembly GCF_000164805.1. Taxonomy (NCBI): domain Eukaryota; kingdom Metazoa; phylum Chordata; class Mammalia; order Primates; family Tarsiidae; genus Carlito; species Carlito syrichta. The sequence goes on from NW_007253042.1 coordinate 468,163, forward strand.
CATTGTGCTTTTGTCATTGTATCTAAGAACTTTTTGCTTAGACCCAAATTACCAAGATTTACTCTTAAGTTTTTTTCTAAAAGTTTTACAGTTTTAGCTCTTCTATTTAGGTCTATCATTCTTTTTTTCATTAATCTATGTGTATGGTATGAGATGAGTTTTAAATTTATACTTTTTCAATGTGTAGATCAAATTACTTCAGCACCACTTGTTGAAAAAAATTATCCTTTCCCAGTATAATTGCTTTGGTACCTTTGCTATTTTATTTCTTTTTAATTGCTTTATTTTGGAAGGGAATAATGGTCCATGAAAATGAAAATCTTAGTTTGTTCTTAGATCAGTCATTGTTATCTGATGTCTAAAATGTATAGTACTCCCTCCCTGTTACTGTCTAGTTTTCTAAAAGATAGACAAGATATGATCTTTGAATTATCTATTTTGGATAGCTTTGTACTAGGCACAGATAGATATAAAACCTTTTTCTGCCCTCAAAACCTTTTCAATATGAGAATGAGGTATATGCCTTAGCCTTCAGCAAGAATAGGTCCATTGTCGCTTTATAAATGCTATAACAGTAATAGGAAGCAAAGTTAGAATTTCTACGTCAAAGATGCTGACATAAGAGAGTTCTTTTTATGAAAAGTATTATGATAAATATTTTGCTGGTGGTTTAATTATATGTCCAAAATGCTTTGCTCTAGTTTTTTAAATGACCAATATAAGCAGATGAATTCTAAGAGTTATGTACATCTCCATGTTGGACAAAAAACAACTCATCCCATCTTTTCTGGCCTGAATTGGCTCATTTTGCCTGTTTCTTGTCTCCACCCTCTTAATTTACCCACCTGGATTTCCATTAGTCTGCTTTGACTCTCTGGATGCCTGTTTTGATTTTTTAAAAAAAGATTACTGCTTTAATAATGATGTCTTTTAGATTGTTTTTGCCTTCATATCCTGTATCTTGACCCCCTCTGTCTGACTTTTCTCCTCTCCTCAGCTTCTAGTTCCACTACTAGACCCAAAACCCATAGCACCCATTTTCTTAAAAAAATTTAAACAATTTAAAAACTAATATTGTCTAAAATCTCAATTCCAAAATTCCCAAACATTCTATAATAGAAACACCAGAAACTATCTAAATCCTATAACTTTTAAATAAAACTGGTAAATGGCTTATTGAATGTGCATTTAAGGAGTTCAAAAAAAGAGAAAGTACTTTTAAGTGGGTTGTGCAAACAAGAGTTTCAAAAATATGCAGTGAATGAAGGTTCTTTAAGAAGGGTAACATTAATGTCATACAGATGTGGCAAGAATATAAAAGTGGGGAATTCCAGAGAGTATAGTTTCACTTTTCCATTTATTCATCACCAGGTATAATGTAACAGTTGTAGAAAGCATAGGGTGCTTTGGAAGAGCCTGTGTGAGTTTCCTACCCAGAATGGGAGACAAGGGGAACACTTCTAGAAATAGTGACTTCAGTTTTGAGTCTCGAACATTTATGTAAGAATCTACCCATGATGGTTAGAAGGATGGACAGATGTATTGAAAGGAAATAGCACATGCAAAGCACAAACACATAAAGGGGTGTGGAGAATTTAGAAACTGGGAGTGAGTTGTTGTGGATGAAACAAAATATGTACATGTCTGTGAGAAAAGGGAAAAACTGAGAGAACTCAGTGTGATTTTAGAAAATGAAGAATCATTACCTAGAAAGTATGAGGATTACAAAGTGAATCAAGCCAGATATATTGGGAAATGTAGGTAAGGATTATTTGTGAGCCACACTGAATACCACGTTTAATTGTCTGAATTGCATTTTAATTTTGTGGGGAAAAGGGAAGTAATTTGTTAATGCTCATTGAAATAGGTGTGACCCATGGTAGAGTTTGTAGGTGAGGAACAGCTGGCAGCAGGGCATCATCTAGAAGCTTATTTCAATAGTACGTGTTTGAGGACATGACAGGATAAGCTGGACTAGTCAGTGTGGTGATAAATAAAAGTATATGAGAAATATGCTGAAGAAATGATCAGCAAGAATATGTGACATCTGCTTAACATGGCAAGTTGGAGTAAGGTGTCAAAGATGTTGAAATTTCAAACTTGCAAATAATAGAGAATTAATAAAAGGGAGAATTTTTGGCGAGGGTAAGGTGATAAATTAGGCTTTTAGACCTGCTGAGTTTGAGATGACATTAAAATATCTAATAGACCTTTCCTGATAGCAGACTGAGATAAGTAACAAAGTTTCATGAGTGAAATCAGTGCTGAAGGCTGGGCTGGGAAGTTTTACAGTGTAGTGAAAAAGAGAACCTTACTTTAAATTAAACATAAATGGCATAAAAATGCTTTGGTCACTATGGTTGTGCAGAAAATTACCAAGTGAAAATTTAGGGAGCGAGAGTAGAAGAGAGAATAAACACATATTTATTTATTTGTTTATTTGTTTGTTTATTTATTTATTTATTTAGAGTTGGAGTCTCACTCTGTCGCCCAGACTGGAGTGCAGTGGCCGCTCCCAGTCACCGCAGCCTCGACCTGCTGGGCTCTGGCGATCCTTCCGCCTCAGCCTTCCAAGTAGCTGGAACTACAGGTGCGCGCTACCACGTCCGGCTAATTTTTTGATTATTGTAGAGATGCGGTCTCGCCAAGTTGCCCAGGCAGATCTCGAACCTGTGGTCTCAGGCAATCCACTCACCTCAGCCTCTCAAAGGCACGGGATTACAGGCTGAGCCACCAAGCCCGGCTCCAATAAACACATATTTATGAGACAAACCTTGTAAAGATGACACAACTTTTTGAGATTGTTTCAGTGATAACTCAAGGGAGTTTAGATTATTAAAGTCACTGCATTTAGACTCAAACCTGTCACTCTATCTCTCTGAAATGTAAAATTTTCCTCTCCAGTGTACAAAAGTGGTGCCGGCCCTTCCTGTGACCTCCCTAGCAGGAATTTCACAAGACTTACAGGACCTGGGCACTGATACTTAGAGACAGAAGGCAAAACTTTTTTTTTTTTTAAACTAATGAAGTCTTGGAGAAACACAAAAGAATAGTGCTGCCCCCTTGGCATCATGTATTTATCATAATCAGGATTGAGAAGTGAAACAAAGGGACTCATATCATTAAAGGAACAGGAAACCAAGCAAGTTGATTATTTTAAATAATGGCCAGGATGTAACCCAAGCTCTTTCTCTTCCTCTTGTCCTATTTCTGATTTGTGTTTTCTTGTCAGCATTTTCTCCAGCAATCGATTCCTCTTCAGTTAGTACCAGTGATTTTTAAGCAAAGGGAGAAACTTACTCTTTGCAGGTGAGAGATAATCAAATTAAATATTACATAGCCCCTGAAGTGCAGGCAGCTGATAACAAGAGCCAAACTCAATATCCTGACAGATGTTGTCTTGGATTGATTAATCTCTCCTCTCACACTGTTGTAGCCATCTTCCAGTGTGAACAGCACAGCCTCTTGGCCCCATCCCAAATAGGTTTCCATGTGGCTAGGACTGGCTCAGAGGAACAACCCTGTGCAATAGAATGCCTTCTTTTTGAAGAGGAGGAAATTAAACCCAGCTTGCCTACCTCTGGTTTGAAATCCTGTTGTAGTACAAGGCCAGGTTCTGGGGTTAGTTGATGGTGCTCAGAATAAAAATATCTTTCCTCTGAATTTTTGGTTGTACCATCAACCACACACACATGCGCGCGCACACACACACACACACACACACACACACACACACACAACACGTTTGCCTCTTGAACTGCAAGAATTGAGTTATGCAAACTTTTGTGATGGAAAACAATACAGGAGATTTGAACAAGCAGAATTTTTTAAAGTAAAAGTAAAAAAAGCAAATAAATTACAGGATTGCATCCAAATATAAGTGGGAAAAGAAAAAAAAAAGATTCGTTCATTCTTCACTTTTCCTTCCTGCCTTCTCTTCTCTCTTTTTCTCTCTTTTTCTCTTCCCTTTCTGTGTCTTCTTCCTTTCTGCCTCTTCTCTTGTCCTTCTAACTTCTTTCTCGCCTTCTTTTATTCTGTTTAATAATATTTATTATTAATTATTAAGACATTCACTAAATGTTGGAACCACAAAGAGAGCAAAAAGTCTCTGTTCTCATGGACCTGACTTCAACTTAGGAGGATACACAGGAGGTGATAAATCATAAAGCAGCAATGTGATAAGCCCTCTAACAGAGTACCCTATATTATGGCAACAGGAAGACAGCAGGGCAGGTTTCATGTAAGAGATCAGGTTTGTCTTGACTCTGAAGGTTAGCTAGGTGTTTACCAAAAGGGCAAGGAGAGCAGGTGCAGAAATAATGTGGTGAACTTGATGTAGTATCTCAAGTTGATGTAGGTTTTCAGTTTATTCCAACTCTAATTGTGATGCCCACTTAAAATTCTGTATTTAGCATTTACATGTCACTACAAACTGTGAGTAAAAATGCCTTACTCCTTTTCCAGTCCTGGTCCAAAACACATGTGGGCACCCACCAGGGAGGGGCAATTCTTGGCTTGAAAAAAGAGCAGCTTAGTATGGCTTAGCACGGCACACACAATTAGTGCTTGTTGTATCATTTATTCCAATAATGCTGATTGAAAGCATATGGCCCAGAACCATTTCCTGCACTACCACAGTTTTGGAGAATAAAGTTTTAATCTATGAAAATAAAACCCATGTGAACTATAACTCTGCTTCTTTGAATTTTTGTATGATTTTTATGTTAGAGTTGCAAGAATATAAAGTCTTTGTGAATGTCATTGCTTTAAGGAAACATTTGAATTGGAATCAACATTTTAAAATTGATACAATTTGCAGAATACATTTGCACAAGCCTTGCTCCCTTCTCCCTCATTCCCAACTCTACCACCAGGCTTCCCATTGAAAGCTGCTTACCCCAGCCTTTGCCCAAAGCCCTGTTGATATATTTTGGAGTCTTTCATTTGCATTCTCTGCAAGGGCCTATGTTAATTCAATATCAGCAGCATTACAATACAGCATGAAGGGTAAAACACTATTATTATTTATCATGTTTTGAGTTTATACTTTACCTGTGGGAAGTTTCAAATGCCTGAATCATACCAGTCTGCAGTAATCATCTATATACCTAACTCGAGGGCATACCAGCTTTCTCTCCAAGACAGAACAAGAAAACCAAGACAATCTGAGTAATTCTTTTTGCCACAGGACCAAAGAGAAAAATTCCCCTACTGCAAATAGTGATTGTTTTGTTATGCATATTGAAAAGCATCAAAGAACCTATGTCTTGGTCTCAAGCTCAATGGCCAATGGATCTGTATGATTGCAGGTTTAATGCTGTCCTCTGATATTAGTCATTTTTGGCCTGTAGATCTTTGTGTCTATAGCCCTCCCTCAGCAATATTGTGAAGCAGTAAATCCCTACCTTTACCTGTCCAGCAACGTTTTTTTTCGACAAATCTAGCTATGGGGTCCTCACTCCATCATTTATGACTTCATTTGACTTTAAGCCATTTCTGTGAGCCTCACTTTTGTCCTCTGTAAAATGTTCATAGTAATAAATACTGTAAAATACAAATGTAGGGAAGGCTTTAATTAGAAATAAAGACTACTGAAATCTGTAAGCATCTTCAAATGAAAAGAAAAATATTTTTCCTTTTTTAGTATAAAGGAAGGGCACACAGAGGTAAGCAGAATCATCGGAAGTGAAGTTGGACAAGCAAGGGGAAATGACCAAGGTGGTCTGACATGGAAATACCAGTTGTGGTCAGCCACTTGCCAGGAGAAACTGGTAAGAGGGCGTGTTCCTCTTTTCTAGTGCTTGCTTGAGGTTGGAGACAAGCAGGATTTCAGGGCCTGTAGAAAAGAGAGAAGCCTGAGTAACGTTTGGTCAAGACAAAACAGAGTGTAAGAAATGGACAATTGTTACCACTTGATCACTACTGTTTACGACTACTCTTTGGGAATTAAATGGCAGTGCTGATGAAGAATGAATGAATGAGTTAATGAACAAATGAACTGGAAGACGATTGTGATATGCCAAAGGAATTGTGCAAAGACAAAAAGCCACAGACCACAGAGTAGAATTCACAGAACTCTCTGAAGTTCCATGAGACAATAAAAAAGTTATCCAACAACACTAGTTTTGTTCCTCACGGACCTTAATTCCTTTTAGCACCTCAAGATACCCCAAAGTGTTCAGTCAGGCTCTCTTATGCGTGAGATGATTTTTAGCTGAAATATAATTCCCACTGACATGAAAAGAACTCAAGGTTGGATGATTTTGCTCCATCTGCTTCAGATTGGTGCGACGTAAGATCTTTGAGGTCACACTTATGTTTTCAGTATATATCTGATGAAGAATGAATGAATGAGTTAATGAACAAATGAACTGGAAGACACAGGATGGGCAGGATTGTGATATGCCAAAGGAATTGTGCAGTAAACCAGAGAGGATAGATAAGTTATTGACATCCACTGCCCCACAGGGTAGAGCATTTTGAGAAATCTGCTACTGAAGGAGTAGGGAATATTTGAAAGATAAAGATTCTACTGGCTTTTTTTTTTTTTAATAGTGAAGGCTTCTACCATTTCTGTTCTCACTGTGCCTGTATCTAACAGTGATAATGATCCCTAGATGAGATAGAAAATTCACCCTTCAAAAGATATAAATTCACCAAAATGAAAGTTGATATGATGATCTGACAGTGTACAACAGTCCACTTAATTTGAAGAAAGTGCTCTTTAAAATGAATCATGTCCATTCCTTCAACTGGACATTTTCATACAGCTTTCTTCCCTACCTCCTTATTTTTCCACCTCATTAGAATTGATTAACTATTAGAGACATGCGTGTAGTATAAAGGAACAAAACCAACTGATTTCCAAGCGCAGCTTTTTATTTTTTAAAATATCCTGTGAAATTCACAATTGTTTTCAGCTGTCTTGTCTTTTCCATACACTCACCAGAGCTAGTTAGGGAAGGCTTTGCCTCTGTCACTGGACATCCTTTCTCTTGAATTTTTCCCTGTGTTTACTGTGCAAAGGATACCCTGAACTACAGTTGACACCTGAGACTTTTGTACCAACGCTCTTTAATGCAGAGTGGCCTTTATCTGCTTGCTTCATGGATACAAGAACCAGTGGATGAGAAAGTGCAGGATATTGGTACTGATTTAATTTAAAGTACCCTTGCTCATGGTGATGGAAGCATTTGGTTAATTGAATGTCTAGGTTATGAACAAGCCTTTCTGTACATGGCAAGCAAGTCAGAGGGCAAATAAACATAGGGAGAGTATTTGGATGTCCTATGTAAATATTTAAAAAATTCACATAGCGTATCTGTGAAGATGAGGATAGTGCTTAACATCAAGTAATTGCTCAATAAATGGGGGAGTTCTTTTTTTAATATTTTCAGAATTTCCAAGTAAGTCATTGGAAGAGCCTAATCTATTTTAATGAAATACAGAAATATGATTTTATGTATTTCTAACATTATATATGTCCATATATTCACCAAGAGTATTTTTTAAAGCCTTTTAATTTTTTCTTTTTTGTGTCAGACTCTCACTCTGTCGCCCAGGCTGGAGTACAGTGGCATGCTCACAGCCACCCCAGTGTGTACCTGCTAGGCTCAGGCAATCCTTCCACTTCAGCCTTCCAAGTAGTTGGAACTACAGGTGTACACCCAGCTAATTTATTGATTTATTGTAGAGATGAGATCTTGCCATGTTGCCCAGACTGTTCGCAAACCCTGGACTCAGGCAATCCCCTCACCTTGGCCTCCAAAAGTGCTGGGATTACAGGCTTGAGCCACCACGCCTGGCCAAGTCTTTTAATTTTTATTACAGAAAAAAAAAAAGCTTCGTTTCTTTATTTTGCTTTCTGACTCTGTGCTTGTGCCTTCAACACTTTTACAAGTGAAAGTTGTCAAAAACACACTGATCCTGTCACGAACACATTTTGCACACACGGAACCACCATAAGCCTTGCTGACATTTTTTGTTGTTGTTTTGGACAACCTTATAAGAACTTTAGGTCTCACAGCACGAACCCCTCGATGTCTGCCTGGGCACACACCACACACAGACTTTGGTGCTTTCCCAATTTTCTTGGTATATAGGCAAGCAATCCTATTGCCAGAGGTTGGGGACAGCTTAGTTTTGTTAGAGGCAGTATTGTAGGAAAGCATATGACGGTATGTCAAATACTGGACCATTCTGAACTCCTTTACACAGCGTCCCTGGAAGAGGAACCAAAAACATATTTGAAGCATAACTAATTTGAGGTCATTTTCAATTTTGGGGGGAGGTATCATGATTTTAATGGGATAGTCTTAGGATTACTGAAATCATTATAGGCCAGTGATTATTAAACTTTAGCCTATATCAGAATTACATGGAGTATGTGTTAGACACAGATTGCTGGGTGGAGCTCCAAATTTGCATACCTGACAGGTTTCCGGGTGAAGTTTATGTGCCTGGTCTAGGGAACACATTTTGAGAATTACTATTATAGTCGAATACTGATGGTGAGAAATCTCTGAATATTCAGCTTTTTAATTTTTCTTGCCTGGTAAATGAAAAGAAAAAAACGTCAAGGTGTAAATTTCTATTTTCTCATCAACACCATATTAAACGCCTCCACTTCGGTTTTATTCTCAGGTTGGTTCTTCATGCTGGGAAAAATAAAGGACTCTGGTTTTTTTTTTAATTCTTAGATTTATCTTATTTTCTGTAATGTTTAGAAGTCACCAAACCATAACAATATTACATAAGAACATTAAACAATAAAATTCCCTTTTAAAAAAAAATTGGGGGATTAGTTTTTTCTTACATTGTTAATGTGACAGATTCCTTTGATCTAAATCCAAATTGCAATGTAATTAGTGATTCCTGAAGATGATTCTAATCTAGGAATTCACTGTCATTGCTTAATTTTTGGTTTATGTTCTCACTGAAAAAAACTTGTTTTTATTCAGCTAGGATTTTGATTTTTCAGAACATTTCTTATAAAGGAGAGAGTTCAAGCAAATTGCCAGAGATGTAGAAACTTTTATCAATAAATGGGGTATTTGCAATGCTCTTGATGGAAACCTGCACTATTAGAACTGTATGTCCTCAGGGAGTTCCAGGGAGGGGGAGCCAAGAGAATCCTCTGTGACTCTTCCTAGAAAGTAGATCTTTTCAAATTTAATCTAATCTATTGCCTTGCCTCTCTCTTCATTTCATGTTTTCATATCCATTCTGGCTATTGGGTAGTATAATCATGTATGAATAATTAGGACTTCTAGCTATATCCAGCCAAGTCCCTCAGCAGGAATAGCTCCAGGAGAGCAGACGTGGTAGTAATAATGGTCTCAGTAATATAACTCTCTTAGGCCATTTTCTCTTGCTATAGCAGAATGTCACCGACTAGATAATTTAATAAGAATGGCTCATTGTCTCCCAGTTCTGAAGGCTGAGAAGCCTAAGAGCATGGCACTGGCATCTGGTCATCCCATGGCAGAAGGCAAAAATGAGCACATGAGACAGAGAGAAAAAAGAAGGCTTATCCTTTTACCAAAAGCCCATTCCTGCAATAACCCACTCTTGGAATAATGGCATTAATCCAAGCTGAGCCCCCATGACCTAATTACCTCTTAAAGTTCCCCTTCTTAATACTGTCACAATGGCAATTAAGTTTCAACAAGAGTTTTGAAGAGGGCATTCAAACCATAGAAATAACATTACAGAGAGCCACCTGTTGCAGGGAGGGATAGATCTGCTATAGGGCAGTGACAGCCACTCCCTCTGCAAGCAGAAAGGCCCTGTGATAAATTGAGAAAGTATTATATAACGTTTCCTGCTTATGCTTTGGAAGTACAAGTTAGACCAGAAAGAGGAAGGCTAGAGGAAACCTCATTTCTCCTGGCAGGTTACCAAACTTGAGAGGTAAGGAGTGAAGAGAGGAGACCTGATGTGGCTTAGGGGTGGGATCTATAGGAAGAGTCAGAATATACTGGATGGACCAAGTGATTGTGCACTTGTCTGATTACATAGCATATTTTCTGTGACCTGAATTTTGCTAAGAAAAGTTGTGTTAAGAAAAGCAGTTAAGGAGGTGTTTTAAAACAGAAGCTAGATTTAGATGAAAGCAAAGGAAATTTATGCCAAGATTAGAAAAACTGACTAATTAGGTAATCCTACAAAGATTTTTTTTAAAACAGCAGTTACTTTTAGAGGTAGAGTCTAGCAGGTGACAGAGGAAGGCTCAAAAATCTTCCTATAATGTGAATCCTTAGACTCTGCAGTGTCCTTCAGCTTTGTCAGAGCCCACAGGAATGACATGACACTGGAGGTTTTATTCAAAATCCCCTTTTATATCTCCTTTTGGTAATTCAGTATGTAACCAAGCCTCCATTTATGGAGGCCAAGAATCTAGAGTCTTATAAAAAAAATCTTTCTGTTCAATATAACTGTCTATTAAGAGTGCTATTACTTAGAGTTATGATTTAGGAGCTGTATAGAGATTTAGCAAAAGTAGCAGAAATTGTCTTAATGTGATAAAAATTGTTTTCTGATAATGAAAAGTCAGAAAGGATGGAAATGTGAGATTTGCCTGAAGTCCACTTAGGGACTATTTTTGGAAGCAAACAAACAAAAACACTTAAGGAATCTGTGAGTCCTCTTCACTCTGGCACCAGCCTCATTGAAAAGTGTCATGGTAGAGGAGGCAGAATTAGGGATCTGAGTAGACACCTAATGAGAGAACTGGCTTGAAATGTGCCACTAATTCTTTCTTTTCTCCAGTATGGCTCCATAAATAAGCATCTTTCTCCTTCCATTCAGCTCCTCCAAAGCATTTACAACTCCTTAATTAGACATATGTCTGCTATTTATTACCATTTAAAAGGGCAAGTGGTTAATGTCCTACTGTTGAAAATTCCTAGTAATTAATTATTAACTAAATAAGCGCAACTCCTTCTTTACTTCATCTTCCATTGTGTCTCCTTGTATTTATACATTAATATGGAGTAATTAAATGATGGCAGAAGAAATGCCTCAGAGCTAGCCAATGCCATCAACATTACAATGGATCTATAGCTCACTCTTCCAGTCTTCATTAGTGCTTTTTCTAAAGGATAAAATGGATGGGCCTTATTCTACCAGTTGTCCTGACTTCCTCTGGTCATGAGGGTAGTTTCCTATAGGTATAAATTGGAGCAGATATTTATTTTCATCTTTAAAAGGGAGATGTGGTGAGTGAAAACTACAGAACCCGGCATGCAAAGCAGCTTCCTAGCACTCATCAGGAAAATACTTTACATGAACAGATCTTTCATCTCCCTGAGACGTCCCTCAGTAAAAAAGACAACTGAGGTCATGGTAAAGAGCCTCTGAGTCAAATTTGGCCCGAAAACGATGCTTTTTTGTCCACACCTGTCTTACATCTTGTCTAAGAGATCCAGAGGGAAAATGCTTAAACAAACAGCAGGCGGTTAAGCTTTTACTGTGTCACATAACAATGTCAATGATGAGCTAACACTTTGTACTTTACTTAAAAGTCTCTCTCATTCAAGGAATTGAAGAGTTTTACATGAGATAGATAACTTAAGAGTGCCTAACATTCCTCCCAAGTAATGAGGAGACAATATTATCTCTGATGTACAGATGGGGAAACTGATGTAGAAGAGCAAATCACTTTTCCTATTGCTGCACAGACACAGCAGCAGTCCTGGGAATAGAGTATGTCTCTCCCGACTATGGTCCGCCCGGGTCGGCACTGGACCACATACTTAATGAGGAATTCTTCCTGAGAAAGACTGCATGTTCTACTAAAGCAACGAAGGGTTTATGCTTTATAGTTGTGTTGTATCTAGAAATCAGCAAGCCATCTCATTTTCAAACTGCAGTTCTTATGCTTTTATGTAGTTATTATGCTCTTAGTGTGACAGAAAAACTATTGATTTTAGAGTCAGATAGACTCAGCCACTTAACTAGCTGTAAGACATTGTGCAATCTTTCTAACATCTCTGAGCTTGTTAAATGGGGAAAATAGTATCTATTAAGCATGATGGTTATGAAAATTATAAGCCTATTTTTACTTGCTCATATTTAAGACTGAATGTTTCTCAATGTGTTGAACATAAATGGAAAGTTTGCACCAGTTCTTCAGGTATGATTAAGTTGGTAGGCAAGAAAATTTAATTTAATATCCACTGTTTCCTCCCAAAATAAAATGCCGAAGAGATGCTAAGTATGCTTCTCCATTTACATTTCATTTTCAGAAGTCATACACTGTAGATTTGTCAAATTCAAATAAATTTTCTATTTTGGTGAATTTCTTCAAAGGATGAAAATAAATGTTATTTCTGTATTTGTAGAACAAATGCATAGTATTGATAAATGTCTTTATTTATTCATTTATTTTTAGTAACATTTGCCATTTTACAACTAACTTTTTACGCAAATCAAGATTTCATATTATAGATACTATATGCTCATTGCATAAAATGTAAATTACACAGATGTGTGTAAAGAAGGAAAACATTAATCATATTTGTTGTGCTTTTCTTTATGATTTTTTTCAAGAACACATTTTTCAGGGTCTGTGTTTTGTCCTTAATTATTTTATAGTAAGTATTATGACAAGAAATTTATATGATGGTCACCTCGAAGGCTATATCAGGCTTTGATGTACCTTCTTATCTACCATGGTTCATATTACAGTGTATTTTAATACTATCTAAAATAAAATGAAACTTGTTAGAGTCTAATTGTGTTCCTAGGAGCTTATAGCTTGGCACTTATCACTAGAATGTGTCCACCTGCTGAAAGATAGTTGGACCTGGAGTGAAGAACAAATGCCATCAGTGGCCACCTGGGAAGTTGGGCTTAGTAGGCACTGGCCTCTGGATTGCTCCTGTCATGCTCAATTTACAAATCCTAGCATGCAAATTCATCATTCTACTTGACAAGGTAAATCAGGCACGCTAATCATGTACCACAGTCATGAAGAATGCTATGAACAATAAACAACAATATCACAAGAATGAACATGCCCAAGCTTGCTCCCATAAGTCACCATTTGTTTTCATGCAAATCCTCAATCTATCCTTTGACATTTCTCCTAACATAACCATTCGTTGCAAAGGCCTGAAGATAGGGAATATAATCTTGTTGTATCCTCCCTGGAGGAGAGAGTGGCATAAGGGTTCCTCAAAGGCTTGACACTACTGAGAATCAATATTATTTAAGATTTGTAATAATCAGTTGAGAGTCAACTTAAGGCCATCAGTTGCTGTTGACTGAAACTATTTACATATGGCTCTTATTTTAATTAAACTTCACATATTTGCATCTAGTAGCAAAACTACTTCTACTTTATTCAAAAGAGTATTTTAGGCTTCTTTCTGTATGTGCTTTACATAGATGTTTGATGGATGCATGACTGAAAAGACACATAAGTAATCTACAGTATAGATAAGAAGATGGAAGATGAATAGAGAGATACATAAATGGATGATGAACTGATGAGAATGTACTGTGTGTTCCCTTCACAGACTGATATGTTTGGCTATTTTTTATCAGTCTTCTTAAAGAACTTGAAATTTAAATTTAAAAAGATTCAATTAGTGAAGGCAGAAAGTTAAATTTTCTTCATACTCTCACAGCAGATGCTCTGAGAATCAAAGACAGGTGGCTCAAGAATTACTAAAAAGAGCCATCACTTGTCTTTTTCATTTTCCACATCCTTTTCTTGCCATAATTTCTTCCTTTGCATTTTCTCTTTTTACCTCTTTCTAGACTTCATCTTACTTTTCTTTATACTTGCATTTTTTACTGCCCTATTTGCTATTTTTTCTGTCTCCCTGTTCTGCACTTTATTTTGTTCTACCTAAGTTCTGTTAAGAAATGGTCAAACGCTTATTGTAGTTTTTGCTTTTTGTTATGGGGAGGTGGTTGAGGAGGAGGACAGGAGGTGGTTGACTTTTCGAAAGAAATAGAAATGCTATTCCAAATTTGCCATTTTCCCTCCCTATTGCAATAGTGAACATTTTCTACTCAATTCCTAATCAAAGAATGAGAAGTGGAAAAAAAATTGGAAGGTTACGACAGAATTATTTGATTTAAATATCAACTAAAGTAAAAGAAAGGCATATAGTATGTGACAGCAGAGTGAAAAAGGAGGCCCAGAGAGACATAACCAAAAGTGATATTACCAAAAAAGGATTCAGAAGGCTATCATTCCTCTTGGAAGAGAGCCATGCCTCCAAAAATGTCACCTCTTTGATACTCTTTGATGATGCTTATTGTTTCCAAGCTATGCTTTATACATGAACTTTAACCTATATCTATGGTGTGATTTTCAAGTAGCATAGAAAGGGTTGGATGTTTGTGTGTAAATTTGTTCACTATTGGTGTTCCTGGCCTATGCTGCTTCATGTGATACATCCCTACAGCTCCCCAAGTCTCAAATAAGTGATTATTCAAAATAGAAAGAAATTTTGAATATCATCTTGTTTGTTGACCTTTTATTTTTTGGCAGACATACACTTCTAGATCTTAGCCAGAACTAAAAGAGTATTTTTTAAAAAAAGATAGAACTTTAACTGCCATGTGAAAATTATATTGTTTGAATTTGAAGCCAAATGAACATAGGGAAAAACTAGAAATATCATAAAGTTCTTGCCTGAGAGTACAGATAATCTTCTAGGCTCACACATCAATGATAAATTCATATTTTACTGGTTTCTAGTTTATCCAGCTTCAAGTAGTTCTTTCTTGTTCTCCCCACTAAAGTGTACATATACATCCTTCCCAACAGATCAGAAAAGTGGGTTTTACTCTTTTCCGTTATTAACTAACTGCATAATCTTGGGCAGGTTTCACCATCTGTGGATTCAATATCTGCACCTGAAAAAAAAAACTATACTACTTCTAATGAGCTTTATAGATCTAAGTATTTCTGAGACTCATTAAAAAATATTCTCTTTCTTATTTTATACTTAGTGCTCCTGTTGATCACAAAACCTGCTCATTTGCATGGAGTTTTGCATGTTGTTTGCTTGCTGTTTATTTAAAGTCGAGACGCAACACCTTTTCTTCAACTGTTTATCATATTGGAAACAGTTCATATTGCCAATGTGTCTGTTACTAGCAGTGTGTCAATCAGACAAAACATCTCAAAGAGTGGCATTTTTGCAACCCAGACAGAGGAATTTCCAGCACTGTCTGTCTCCCAGACACTCTCCACCTGTCTTTCGTTCTTATCAGGAAGATAAGTAAGTGGCTCATGTTCCCCATTGAAATAATTTAGTAGCTTGTCTGTCTAGAAGGTAATGGCATAGCATCTGTAATTCCTGCAATTTTGATAGTGTAATATAATAGGAAATGAGACACCCCCAATCTGCAACCTAGACAGCTCTGTTGTTCAGAGTGGCAAATTACCCTGGCCTCCTACTCACAGAAATATTGTGGTCAGTCACTCATCTAGGCTTATTCTTTGAGTCTTTTCAAGCTGCCTATCTCTAGAAAGCAAATACATACGTTTGGACTACCTATCTCATAGATAGTCCATTTTGAATAACACTTTTGGCCCCTTTTTATTCCCATTTCCCGTTGATTCACCTTTTCAATAAATTCCTGTTTTGTACAATGTTACTATATCTAAAGTCCTGAGTTGCGTTATTACACATGTAAAGGGAAAGAAATAGAATTGCATATTTGAATAAATATAAAGGGTGACCAAAAAACTGGATTTATTTTTGGGGGGGCAGGTGCCTTGTAGTACATTCTTCCCGTGCTATGTAAGTGTTCTAGGAACCCACTGGCATCAGTGTACCAACTTGTGTTGTTATGAGAGGCTGCATTTGGCTTCAGTGACTTTTTTTTTTTTTTGAGATTCTTCTCAACATGTTTGCCCATTTCATGATGGGTTATTTATGAGTGCACTTGCCCACACCAAACTATGTTCAACAGTTTTTGACCCAAATCCGTATGACCCCCATGTCCCACCCTCCCTATTCACCCAGTCTTGCCCCAGGTGACGTTTTTGTTTCCCCAGATTAAAAACAAAAAGTCCTCAAAGGGAAACATTTTGCTGTTGTGAAAGAGGTGAAATAAAAAAACAGCAGAAGCACTAAAAGGCATCAAAATTGACGAGTTCAAAAACTGTTTTGAGCATTGGAAAATGTGTCTCGATTGGTGTACTTAAACAGAGAGTGCTTTGAAGGTGACTGAAGCTTAAACATGTAAAAATAAATACACAATTATTTATAAGTAAATTCCAGGTTTTTTGAGTCCTCCCTTGTATATAGAAGACAAAAGAAAATAAAATTTCTAGGGAAAAGTATGACCTATCTATTCCCTGTAAATTCTGAATGTGGCATTTGATATTTACTGCAATAAATAAATTTTTGTGATTGGAATTGTATGATCTATCTGAGGATGGTGAGCTATAAGAAAATTACATCTATTTTATGTAATTCAATTAAAGTATATTTTGTGATCTTTAGCTACAGAGTACTTTCATCATCATCATCATTTTAATAATAATGAGAGCATATCTTCTCTTGACTGTACCACTTATCATCCACTCGTCCATCCATCTTCCCACCACATTTATACATTCACTTATCTAATCATTCACCTATTAATTTCATGAATGTCTTCTGTGTATACAAGATACTATGCAAGGAACTAGAAACTGCCTTCTAGTTTATGATTGCTATCTATTTAAGCCAATTATATCTGGTACTAGCTAAGCATATTTTTTTACTTTATTAACCCCTGCCCTGGAAGCAAGCAGATGTTAATATTTTCTGAGGCATTAAAAATGAAAAGAATTTCAACTTGCATTTTCAGATTATAAGAACTAGACCCTTAAGCCTGATTTTGTATCTGAGGCTGAATCTAATACTTAAAATCAATATAATCATTGGGTAGACAGAATATTCATATCCATTCTTGCTATTAAGAATCCATAATAACATTTTACATAGTGAAACTTTTTTTTAACCATCAATTTCTTTTTTTTTTTCTTATTTCTTTAACTGAATTAAAACTTTAGGAGAAAAACACGTTTCCCTTAAATTTCTTATTTTAACATGTAAAATATTCTAAGCCAGACTTACATTTTGCAACTTTTCATGGTTAATCAATCATGTTTGAGAGACATTCACTGTACCAATCTTGAGAAAGCATGTAAAATAATAAACTCATATGTATTTCAACTTCTAAATTTTTAGGTACACGGAATCATTTCAGTTAGACTTTTAGCTAAAATTTATTAATGTAGTTGAAGCATCCTCTCCAAGTTGTAGCATTAATTAAATTTGTATTAAGGGATTCTTTTTTTTCTAAGAATAACCTTTGAAAGTAAACAAATATCTCCCAAATTAATCTACCATCAGTGGTGGATATTTAATGGTTCAATAAACAAGAAATGCAAAAATAAACTCTAGGATGTATATCTAAGTGTTTAAAGGCATTCAGACTGATTTTTATAGAAATGGAAACACGTTGCTCATTGTCTCCAACTCTTTAGCATTTTCTTTAGGAACTCTCCACCACTCCCCATTGAGTAATTGCTTGACTGTTTTAGGTTTAGACTTTTTTTTTAAAAACTCCCCAGATTAACTCACATTGTTGTTCCTATGGTTACTATTCATACAAGGATAGTTCTTGAGATCTTATTTCTACCTTACCTGGCAGCAGTAATTGAGATAGAAATAGTGTCTAGCCTCAGGAAGATTCTAGTCTATTTAATGTTTTAAGTCTCTAAAAATTTCCCAAGTTACTATCCCTTACATATAATGTCTTACATTTCCCAAATAACCGTCATTACCTTTATGAAGACTGGTTATACTCATGGCAGTTTTATAGTCATACACATGTGCACATACTTGTAGAATTATGGGTGTTTGGCGGCATTAAATATCTTCTGATGAAAATTTACCCAATGTTGTACAGGAATGTAAATTATTTTTTGTTTGTTTTTGTCATTACAAAAGAAACTCATTAGAGGCAGACCAGAAAGTACTGAATTTCGTTCATTTATCTCATTAATTCTAGAAACATTTATTAAATTTTCACTGGGTAAGGAACATAAGAAGAGTGTCAAGATCTTTTCCTTAAAGAAGATTTATATTTCCCTTAGAATAATGAGTCTATACATATGAAAGAACACATAACTAGAATAATATAGAAGAAATATAGAAGAACTCATATTTAGAATAATGTAGAATATAATAATATAGAAGAGATCTAATTATCAAGAAAGGGAGTGATAAACATCTGAGTTATTTGCCTGCTGTAAATATTTTAAAAATTTTGAGTAAGCCGTTTAACCTCCATGTGACTTAGTCTTCTTATCTTTAAAATGAGAGGCTTGAAGCAAATGCTCTATAAGACATCTTTTCTTTAGGGTTCTGCAAACGACAGAAACCTAACTCTTTCTAGCAGCAGAACAAATACTTGGTTCTCAGGTCGTGATTGAAAATGACCTCAGGATGCAGTGAAACCTGGAGTTATCAAACTCGTGTGTATTGTCTCTTATTTCACTCTTTCTATATCTGTTTTTTTTTTAATTTTCCTCTTTTCTGACTTCTTTCTTCTGTGCTGCCTATTGACTTTTTCCACATATCAGAGGACTGCAGGGTTGCTGACAGTGTGGATCTTACACTCATAAAGTTGTAACATAAAAAGAAAAATTTCAAGCCAACACTACCTAGAAAAATCTCTAGAAAGAGGGTCACTATTAGCCTCTTGTTTATTGTCCAAGACTGTCTGCAAGCCTCTTCCTCTAGCATAATTATTGATAATACTTCCACTGTAAAAAAAATCCACTTTGGACAATAAATTATTATATCGCCCTAAATTGAATGACATTGATTAAGTTGGTTTAGTTTTCATGTTCTCTCTGAACTAATCACTGTGATCAGAGGAATGGTATACAGTGATTGATCTGAATCATATACTAACACTTGAGTCCAGAGATGTGAGCTAATATAGCAGCTTCCACTTGAAACATAAATAGGTTTGAAAGGAGCAGTCCCCCAAGGCAAAGTTAATTTCCACCAGATGAAAAGTGTAAAGATATACTTAGTGTGCAGGTAAAACACACGTGTGTCCACTGTGTTATAACAGGGTGAAA
This sequence comes from Carlito syrichta, assembly GCF_000164805.1. Classification (NCBI taxonomy): domain Eukaryota; kingdom Metazoa; phylum Chordata; class Mammalia; order Primates; family Tarsiidae; genus Carlito; species Carlito syrichta. The sequence continues at coordinate 487,280 of NW_007253042.1, forward strand.
GGTATATCCAAAGAATGCTGAACAGAGGCACAATTAACCTCAGATGGGATTTTATAGCATCTAGTATTATGTATAGTAATTTATCTTTTAAAATGAAAACCAAGCATAATACATACTGTGAATAAATCAATTCTGTTATGTGCATATATTCTCATATATATGTTTGATGATATGTGAGTATATCTATATCTATCTATCTATCTATCTATCTATCTATCTATCTATCTATCTATCTATCTATCTATCTATCTTTCTATCTGTTGAATTGGAGTCTCACTCTGTCGCCCAGACTGGAGGCAGTGGGACACTCCCAGCCACCGCAGCCTCGACCTGCTGGGCTCCGGCGATCCTTCCGCCTCAGCCTTCCAAGAAGCTGGAACTACAGGTGCGTGCTACCACACCTGGCTAATTTTTTGATTTATTGTAGAGATGAGGTCTCGCCAAGTTGCCCAGGCAGGTCTTGAACCTGCTGGCTTAGGCAATCCGCTCACCTCAGCCTCCCAAAGCGCAGGATTACAGGCTGAGCCACCAAATAATTTGGACAAATGCCAATAAATAGTTATTAGCAAACCAATGTAGAGTTATAATTATGTTTGTATTTTTTGAACAATTAAAATGACTTTTTTTGTTTAAACAAAGATCTTAGGAATGTTTTTGTTTTTTAAATTTCCTTTCTACTGTTCATTAAGACATTGAGATAAGCTGTTTTTAAATTAGACTGGCTTGGGTAAAAGTAACATGCACACATTTTGCTTTCCTAGCCAGACCTATCCTCAGTCAACCTATCCTCAGTCAACAGTTTCATAGGATGACAGTTTTCAGGAAGAGTCAATCTTTTGTAAATTAAAAGTGATTATTCATCATAATAGAATTGCAAGCGGTACCTTAATGAATGGATGTGCTAATGTCTATTTGCTATTTATATATATTAACCTAAATTTAGTCTTTAGCTCTAACATGCGAAATCACAAATAAATACAAAATTATCACTTTAAAATAGCACATTATCAGTTATTTTACAGTATATGGGGGGTGTGAGTCACCAAATGTTTTCCACAATGCAATAGTTGGGTTATTATGATTTTTAAAATGACAGTGGTTGAATTTTCTACTTGGAGGTGCTATGTTGGGCAATGGAAGCACAGAATAAGTTATTTCATGGAGTAGCAAGTGGTTTAACCCTCTCTCTCTCAAAAAATTATCAGCTACCTACTCTGTGTCAGATATATTCCAGGGCAGCAGGGACAAAAAAAATAGTAAGACCAAGCCTCTGATCTCAAGAAGATTATAATCTGCAGAGTGAACAGACTTGTGCAATTTAATAAATATGTGTATATCTTTACATGTATATACCAGTGATATTATATGACAGAACACATGTAGCTTTAACTCGGTCTATCATATATGAATAGTGGACTAATTATACATATGAGCTGCTGTGGGAGTTTAGGAAGAGCAACCAAAATTCTGCACAAAGAAAGAGTCAGGGGCTGGTCAGGTAAGACTTGAAAGAGATTACACATTAGTTCTGAAGGATTTGAAGGGACAATCAAGTCAGCGAGGGAGGATGTAGAATGATATAAAGAAATCACTCGATGTAGAGTACAGCCTGGACAACAAGCTATTTTTCTAATCCATCTTTGCTGTATTTTATATAGAAGCTCTGAGGTACTCAGCATGAAGCAAAACACAGAGGGATATTGAATGACCAATAATTTATTGCAATCCCTTTCCTTGCTTATATCCTGGATGTGCTGGAGGCCAGGGTTGGTCCAGGAAAATACAAAGTGAAAGCAGAACAACATCATCGCTGCCAGTGGGTCTTCTTTTATGAAGATGTGAACTTATGTAATTTCTCTTTAAAGGTCAGGGTAGAAGCTGAACACTATTGGCTAGTGGATCCATCCTGTGGCATTTAGTGCATAGGATGGATCTTGGAATAAAATAAAACTTTCTTCCAAAGGCAAAGAGTGACTATAACAGTGTAATCAACCATTGCAGAGATACATAAAAAATCAAATACATCACTAAAAAAAGAACAAAAGTGGAGTATGAAAAAAATGCACTCAGAAAAAAATGAGTTGTGCCTAAAAGGAACAAGATGAGAAGTGGCTGAAAGTGGGATACTTAATGACATTGCCAAATGTTGACACATTTGTCCATCTGGTGGACTAAAGTGGTTGGAGAGAGGGGAAACCTCATTAGAAGGCTATACTCTAGTAATGCAGAGAACAAAATAAATTAGCAGCTAGTTTCTCCTGGAATATATAAGGGAAGCAAAACAAAAATTCAGGAGTTCTTTTGAAATTTCTGGAAGGTATTAGTCCTGCCTTAATTTTTAGTCCACCAATTTTTCTAATTAGTTCAGAAAGAATGACGCATTAAAAAAAACTAAGTTGGAATTTGTTTTTTTAATTTTGTAGCTTCCCTTTGCCTTTTTTTTTTTCCTTTCGTAACTTCTGGCCATCCAGCTTAGGGAACACACACAAATCAGCACTCCCAATACAGTCTTGTGGTATATCCCGCAAATGCTTTCTACATGAGTGAGCCCAAGATAGAGTCTGAATATGAGCTGGTCATTCACATAGGCCCTAGACTGCTGTTCAGTAACTTTTGTTCAATGGGATATGAACTTTTGAATCAAAAGGAATTATTTCTCTCCATGACTCCACACAGCCTATGACTTCAACCTGCACAGTCAGAAGTGAAGACCTAGGCAAGGTATTTCTTATCGTGGGCTATCCCCTACTCCCACTTATTGACAAAGCTTCTGTGCTCTCACTGGTCCTTAGCAGGAGTTTTTCTTTATTGGCCATTCCCAGTGCTGCCCCTCTACCTTTGAGTCCAATCACTTTGCAATATCACCTTTCCTGTCTTTTTCAGTGTTTTCTATAATGTGTCCTTGCCAATTTCACTTATTTAAAATATCTCTTCGTTAACATATCAATTCCCTTCTTATTTTCTCCTCCATTATTACTACCCATACTCAGGCCTGTATTATTTATTTGAAAGATATTAATTCTTTGAAAAAGACTCCAGTGGCTTTCAATGCTCTGTGTTGCCTGTCCAATCTATTCTATACCTTGTAGTTATGACTTTCTTTCTTTCTCTTTCTTTTTTTTTTTTTTTTTAGATTGGAAAATATAGTTTATTTAGAAAGCAAAATAGAGAGAGAGAGAGAGGAGATTCACCTCCTCAAAGCAGGAGAGGGGGCTGAATCTTATGAGAACATGATCCAGGCAGAACTCAACATGACTGGGCCAGGGCTTAACAAAAGAACAGCCCAATGGCTTTCTGAATTCTGGTTCTACTCTAATCATCATTGCCTTTTTTATAATGCTTTAATTATTCCCCATTATTCTTAGAATAAAATTCAAATTTCTTCCAGAGGCAAACAAGCGCTTTGTAATCTTGCTCCTACTTTCCTACCTTCCTGACCTTATTTTAAGTCATTTTCTGCCCACATTCTCCTTCCAGCTCTGCTTTCCTCTTACTTTCCAGTTCATTTGAAATTTAACCATGCTGAACTTCTTCCATGTCTTCCAATGTGCGATTTCTCAGCCACAGTTCTTCTAGTCCTTCCCCTGCCTAACTCCAACCTTTTCTTCAGTCCTTATCTCAGTTTTCACTCCTTCTGTGAAACATTCTCTGGCCCATCAGTTCTCTTGGTTAAGTGACCTTTTTATATTCAACACTATCTATTGAATTTATTTGTATTATTATATTTCTGCCTCACAAGAGCAGCTCCTTGAGAATAGTGAAGGCTTGTTCATCTTTGTATCTAGTGCACAGGCTGGTACATATAAGTTCTTTATACATGAATGGTTCATTTATACTGAGAATGTATTTAATTTAGACATATCTTCTAAATTAAAGACCTCTTCTATGCTTCTAACAATTACTGACTATTCTTCAGCCTCCTTAAACACACTTTTCTAATGTTTCTTCAAATATATTCATTCTTTGGGTGACTTTCCCATGTAGTCTAGGTACTACCTAGGAACACCTTTTTAAAGTTTCAATGAAATAGAAAAAGTAACATTTTTAAAATTTCATTAAAGCAAACAAGAATTCTTTAAAATCTCTATTCTTTATAGAACTTCATCAGGTAATCAGTCAACATTATTGAAATTAGCCATTGCTTTATAAGTATTTGAATACCTGCTGAACCAGACACTCTCCTAAGGACTGGAGATTTGTCAGAGAGACAATGTCTCTGATCACACATGACCACCTCATAGACTCTTCCCTGTCATTATTTCTGTCTTTCTCAGTTAGAACTCACTTCAACAGTAAGTCATATATGTATTTTTACTATCTTTTTGCTCAGTGAACTTTTATTGAGCTGATATTATGAACTAAGCAGTGTTATATACTGAGGATATAATTGTGGAGCTCAAGATTATATTCTAATATTATAAAGCCTAATTATGTCTTTATTATGTGTTTTAAATTTATGATTCACAGTTTTTTATTTGTTTTTCTGCACCAAAGTATAAATGGTGGAATGGTAGAGATCATCATATGTACCAATCTTGTATCTTAAGTCTACTACTGGATATAGAATGCTATGTAAAACAGATATTCAACTCTGCTTTAAAGTTAAATATTCACATGCAGTGCATGAGAAAAAAATTATAAAACAATGTATAAAATACTCAAGTGAAAGGCAGACATTATAACAAATTTACAGATGTGTGCCTAAGCAAGAAGAATTTAGGGCCTTTCTTGAAGTTATTTAGCTAGCCAGTGTCTGAGCTTGGTCTAGAGTCTACAAATCCCAGCCATGTGGGACATATTCAATGACTCATTCTACAAAAGAAATATACTTCCTCTGAGATTTTTTTTAGTGTCATTTCCATTTATTTTCTATTATATTCACTTAACACAAACTTTAGCAAGACCGTATTACCTGCCCATTCATTTCTTCATTTCTTTATTTGTGCATTCATTAGAATAATTATTAAACATCTGCTTCTTGCCTGGCTATATTCTAGTACTAGAGCAATGAACAAAACACACAGATTCCTGCCCTCAAGAAGGTAACATTCTAGTGTAGAGAGATAGACAATAATAGAAATAAACAAGTAACATTTTAGCATGTTAAATAGTGATAAGTACTATGAAGAACAAAAATTAAGTGAAAAAGGATATCCTTGTCAAAGGCATGTGTATGCAGGAGTTGCATTTTAAATAGGGTAGCCTGAGGGTAAAGCACTCCAGGTTGAAGGAAGAGCAAATGAAAAGACCCTGAGGCAGGAGCTTGCCTGGTGAATTCAAGAAATAACAAGGAGGCCAGTGTGGCTGGAGTAGAATGAGTGGTGGAAAAAGAAATGAGATAAAAAAGACAATGGAATGCCAGGTCTGCAGAGTCTATAGGTCACTGTTAAGACTTTAATACTTACCCTGTTAAGACTCTTAAATTTACTCTGAAATGGGAAGCCATTGGCAGTATTTGGAAAGAGAAGTGATATGACATAACGTACTTTCAAAGAACGAGCTGGCTCTTATATTGAGAATGGATTACAGGACGCAGGGTGGAAGCAAGGAAACCTGTTAGGTCTCCAGTTGTAATGGTATTGTAATAATGGTAGCTTGGATAAAAGTAATAGCAGTGGAAGTGGAAAAAGTGGTCATATTTTGAATCTGTTTTGATGATAGAAATAAGATTATTTCATAATATGGATGTAGGGTATGACAGAAAGATGAACCCGTGGTACTTTGGCCTGAGCAGTTGGAAAGATGAAACTTACAAAAGTTGAGCTAGAGGAAACAGTGAGCAGATTTTGAGAGAAAAAGATTGAGAGTTATGTTTTGGATATCAGAACTTTGATATGTCTATTAGACTCCACCAAGGAGAGACTATTGAGTAGAACAATAGATAAACAAATCTAGAGTTCCAGAGGTGTCCAGGATAAAGCTATAATGGACATGATGTTAGATCTTACAGAAGATAGAAAGTATTCTAAAATACCATCTATACTTTCTAGAAATGTATAATCTATTTGGTGGGATATGATAGATATATGACGGTAATTAACAAGCAATGCAAACCAGTAGAAGTAGTAACAAAATGGATGATGAACAAAATAGGTGTCATACCTCAGAAAAGGGAGATACCATCCAGGGATACGGCCTTAGAGGAGACAGAGTTTGAAGCGGCCTTGAAGCATGGGTTGAATTTCAGTAGTTACAAAGGAAAGAGGAATTCTAGGCTCAGAAGGTGGGGAGTGAGAAGAGCATAAAACTCTGGAAACACAGACAAGCTCTTTCCATCAGTCTGAAAATATATGTATGGAAGTTTCAAATTAGATTTTAAAGGATAGAATTGCATAAGAAGTGATGTGAACATGATCTAGTAAAAGAAATCACTAAAGACATTTAGTTAGTGAATAACATATCAATGCATTGTTTTCAGTAAATGAATTTGGCGGCCACATTAAATATATTCAGTTTTGTAAATCCAACTTCAGTAATTCCTCCAAAATATTGTCCATTAAACCCTGGGAACCTAATTAATAATGAAGAAAAAAATCTGATTTCATAGCTTATGAAATATTTTTGCTGTTTTAAATTATAATTAAACCTAACAAAGATATTTAAATAATATTGATATTACATTATTAACGTGCTCTGGAGTTTACACTTGTGACCATTATGAAACAGTCATATTAATGTTATGAATAAGGCAACCTAGACTTTGCTGTAGGCAGGCTGTCTGTCAACCCTGTAAGAAAATAAGTAATTTTCCTGTGTCCAGTAAAAGTCATCCTACAGAAGGGAAAAGTAACAATAGGAACTAAATAGATTGAAATACTTTAAAAATCAAAACATGTTTCCTTTCTATGAAGTGGCTGTACTTGCCCTGCTTCTAGTCACACCTTAGTTTTCCAAGCAGACTGTATAATCTGAGTCTTTCTCTGGAGATAATACTGGGTGCAAGCCTCTTCAAAGAAGGGATTTGTGCTTGCTGGCAGCTCCCAGAGCTCTGTTCTGTCTAATAGTTAAGATCTCCAGAGTGGCTTATGGGCTTTGTGTAATTTCTATCTGCACCCAGACAGCCGGACTTCATTTCGTTTTATTTACATTTAGTAATAAGCCGTCTTTCCTTAGCTATTAAAATATGATTATCAAACACTATCAAATCCTTCCTTCCCATATTCAGTCTACACTTACTTTGAAACAGACTCATTGGTAAGTAACATGCTGGTTTCAGGGCAGAGCTGAGCTGTGTGCCTTGTGTTTTGGGTGGGAACTACTTTATTTCTTTTGGGGCTGCAACACCACTTCTGATCTAATGTGAACAATGGGAATGGCAGAGAAAGCTTTGTGGTGGATTCATCTTTAATTATTAAAACAGAGATCACTCATTCCCCTTTGAAGTTGTTATTTTATTTTCAGGAAAGGAAATGAATGTACAAGTTATTATTGTGAAGCAAGGTAGGTAGTGAGGGTAAAAAGAAAAATAATAATACAAACAGAATGACAGAAGGAATAGAAAATAGAGGGAGATAGTGATTGCAAAGAGGAAAGGAACTGTAGAAACAGGAATGAGAGATAGAGGTGGCCTGCCTTATAGGAAGCCTGTGCACAGCTCTCAAGAATATTTGGAAATAAGTAGATTTGAGATCTTATTGATAAGTTATTTTCAGTCAACTGTGTGCTGGCAATCACAGGCCTTATAAAAGTGAATGGTTTTGCATATTAAAATTCGCTGAGAGATTGTGTCCTCTTCCAAGGGACTAGGGGGAAAAAAACCCTCATATTAGTTCAACAAATTGGGGAAATTGGAATGGGGTAAAAATTTGAAAGGAAGCAAGAGTCATGGCCAGAATAAAAAGTCACTGACTATCAAGCATCAAAGATCTCAGTGTGTCATTTTTATTTCTGTTTAAAGTTGTCCAGTCCCAGTAATTAGAAAGTGAGTATAATGAGGGGGCTGGTCTGACTCATGCTCTAATGAGTCACAGTTACAACAGGTTGGCATCTGTTACATGAAAGCACTTGTGTGTGTGGAGTGGAAGAAGGGGCAAAGTGTCATTTTTCAGGGGAGAACATTACTAAAGCTTTCCTCTGGCTCAAGGTGTGCTGACAGAATTCTTTATAGGTGTAGGCAAGGAATAGCAAGGGATCATTAGGGCAGGGTTTAGGTACATTGAGGGGCTTATATGAATGTAAATGTTGTTATTATAGTAAAATATGATGTCTTGTACCTATATCAAAAACCAATCATTGTGTTGCCTTTCATCTTTAAGGAATTTGAGACTTTTGTGGCCTTCAGTGAAATGCCCATAAGATCAAGTTTGGATTGGGACTAAGGAGATGCCACTGATGTACACAAAATCCAGATGTTTGCCAATGTAATACTATTACTTGATCGTCCTCTAGCCTGATATATGTGGGTTAATGTAAACTTTCTCCAATAAAGAGAGAAATAAAAAATGGAAGCCAAAACATTTACATATCAGATATCTTACATACATGACCTAATACTAGAGTTAGAGATTTAAGAGTTCTCCAGCCGTAATATAATTGATCCCTCTCAAGAATATTTGGAAATAAGTGGATTCACATTCATGAAATAGTGCTCCAATGTAAATGGTACAGCAAAAGCCTCATTTCCTTGCTGTTCCACACAAATGTGGTATAAATGTGTAATCTCATCTATTCTTTTGATATATTGCACCAATCTTGCAATATATCAAAAGCTAGTTAGAAACAGATTATCCGTATTATCATGAATTTTTATCTAGTTTATCCATAAAGCCTCATCTCTAAAGACTCACTTCAATAGCTCATGGCTGTAAGTTAAAAGACTAGCTAACATTGGACTCCCCCACAAGTAGATCCTAAAATGAGGAATTGTGTCAAAGTTATTTATCAGGAATAATTCCCAGGAAAAACCAGTAGAGAAGTAGTAAAATGGGTATGAAAAGGAAGAATCCCAAGTGAGAGTGCAACATCGTGCAGAATCCCACTGTGGGTGACTGGCTCAATCCCACGGAGGAGTTCTAAGGGCAGTGTAAAGTCCTGGAAACTTCAAGAACTCTATCTGTTAGGCAGAACAAACTAGCAGCCTGAGGACAAAAAGCTTCAGGTGCTGGCTGTTTGAGTGAACCCCATTGGGCGACATTGTGTGTGAAAATGGTAAGGGGATTGGAGAGGAGATGAGCAAACCACTGACAAAATCTACTGCAGAAGGTATGGCACTTCTTAGGCTCCTCCTTGCCTGCAAAATATGGATATTGTTGTTACTTCTCAGTATGGTCCTGACCTTTTCTTCCATTGCTTTCTCCCATTCCCTTCCAACTCTGTAAAACTGCTTCTATGATAAAAAATGCACCATGTGGTTATATGTTTCCTTGCCGTCATACATTGCTTTCCATCTCTGGAATGCCCTTAACTAAACTCTTTCCTTTGATTGCCTAATAAATTTTTGCCCCATCGTTGAAGACCCTTTCAAGCTTTGTTTTCTATGTGAATTCTTCTCTAATGGAACCAGGAAGAACTGGCACTCATTTCATCATGAAACTATGGCACCGTTTATTTCCAACATAACACATAGCCCACTGGATTGTAATTTTTAATTTGTATGACTACTTACTCTGGTTATAGTGTCTATGTTTTTATTTATCTTTGAAAGCCTAGATTCCCTCAAGCCATGTCTTTGTATCTATGTCTGACACACGGTTGCTATCAGTTAATGTTGCTGAATGTAACTGTGTGTGTGTATACATGTATATAATATTATAACTAATAGACTTTAACATAAAGTTATAATATTATATAATATTATAACTGATAGACTATGGCATAGTGTAATATATTTTATTGTCATATAGTATATTACATTTAATATATATATATATTTAATTATATATAATTTAGAAATATGTATAAACTAAATGGAGGAGACACATTGAATTTTTTACTTAGAGGGTCCTTTTGAGGTAATCAAGTCCAAGTCCTACCCAGTGTAGATCTCTGTTTGTAGCATTCACAACCAGTGGGTATTTGGTCTGTTTATTTTAAATAATGCTCCAGCTAAAACTCACCTTTTGTTTAACTAGACATGATGCAGCAGTAATAATCAGTTAAGGGAGTACTTGCTCCTTAGGCCAAAACCTCCATACTCTCCTCTTAGCAATTAAAGCCTGCATTTTGTCTAAAATTCATTTTTTATTATTTTAATCGAGATAATTTCACAGAATTAATAACAGTTGTATCAATAGTCAACATGTTCTTGGTTGAGAAGCCAGTAGAGAATTCCAACACAAAGGATATAATAACATTGTGTTCAAAGCTGACAATATCCACCACTAGACATTTCATGAGCATTCATTCTTACACAAATCCTTTTGATTTTGTATCCAGGGAAGAGTTTCTTTTCTCCAAGTCTTTCCCTGTGACTCTGCTATGCATTAGTAAATCATGTGACCACATTTAGCAATGTAGTTTCTGACTTTCAAGTAGTCCAATTTGTGGAGGAAATGAGGAATAAATAACCAAAGTGTTTTGTTATCATCAGAGGGACAAAGCATATAGACCTGTTTTAGAGAGGGAAATAACAGATGATCCAGGAGAGTTAAGAGCTATAACTGATATAAAAGTGATTGCAATGCAAATTTATCTAGCATCACTGTAGCCAGAGCAGGCCTTTTCTGCCTATCAACCTATTAGCCTGTTGAAAATGGCTTTCTGCTCTTAACACAGCTCTCCCACATGGACTAGCACCTTTTTAAATCATCCCTTGCCTATTCTACCACAACTGGAAGTAGGCTAGTTTTTGGAAGAGACACTAGAGAGCCTGTGTTTGCATTTTTTCCTCTATGCCATCTGTTCACAGAATGGATTACAGTTGCCTCCAGTTAAAAAGCAGATTGTCTTGGCCCAAGGTCAGGAGAGAAGTCTCAGCATCCTGTCTGACTGCTAAAAACCTCTTTCCCATCCCTCCAAGACACAAATGTAACATCTGCAATTAGAACTTGGGTTTCTTGACTGGTTCCTTTTACTTTTGCTTAGCAACCCTCCATGGAGATTTGCAAATGCACCTTTTATTCCCCTGGCCTGGCCTCATATTTCTCCATATTAATGTATTTTTCTATTGGGCTCATTTTTAAAAGAAAGATGCCTGCTGTCAACCTTGATTTTCCTTCAGATGTGCTTGTGCTTAGAACTTTCACGACAGTGGTCCCAATGAACATTAGGGTTGGTGAAAAGAGCTATAGTTGTCTTTTGCCAGCTTACTTTGGCATCATCTTCAAAGGAAAATTTTGGATGTTCAGTCTCTTTACTCTGCTTATTGGGGATCAGGAGCAGAGAATAAGAGAAGATGGTAAAGCTGAAAATGAAATCTTTACCAAATTCTCAGGCAACCACTTTGGGAGAGAGGTAAAGAAATGCCATGTATAATCTATCTGCTTCTTCTTCTTCAGAGCGATCTGTTGGCACCTAGTATAATCATCCTTTCATACGTCAGGTATTTTATTTTCATTTTAAAAAAGATTTATGAAAATAGAAAAGTCCTTTAGTTAGATCCAACCAATTCCATAGTTACATGCCTTTGAGTGATAGAGGCAACTGTGAGTGTAAATTGTCCGGAGCTGTAAAATGACAAGTATAATTGAGGACCAAAAGCTAATTGAAAAAACACTCAACATCTGTCTCTTTACTTTCAGGTAAATTGATCAATTTTTTTTTTTTTTAATCTTGTAAAATAGGGTCAATGTATGCATCTTTCTAATGACTTCCTACTTTGTTGTCAAGTAGCCTCAATTTTTTTCCTTTATGCTTCTGCAATATGTTCTCCACTACTACACCATCTTTATTGTCTTGGCTTCTTTCTTGGCTGTAATGCCTCTTTCTTCCTACCCTCATCCCACCATGAATTCAGATATGGGTGTGTGACTATAAACTTTTGTTGTCATGCTTTCTTCTTAGCTTGAATTATGGAAGTGAATATTTTCAATCACAACAAATCTATATTCTTTCCTATATCTACATCTATGTGTATATATGATGTGTCAGTGCCTCAGTCTCAGTTTCTGTGTTATTTTTTATTTCCACTAGGAAATCCCAATGTTGTTTGTCTGCCCATTTAGATGCTCATATCTAAAACCCAACTTCCCATCTTTTCCATGGAACAAAAATAGACACTGCTTTCCTGTTCCAGTTTCCATATTTTATGTATGGAGCCATTTTATGTATGGAGCCATGTTTTTATTTGTTAGTTTTTCATTGATCCATAATAGTTGTGCGTGTTTTAGGGGCACAGGTGCTATTTGGGCTATGATTCTTGAATGCTTAGACTTATTGTCCCAGTCAACTAATATTTCCTGAGCACTTCTGTGTATTTTAGGCATACTATGATTTTTTTCTACCTGATCTTAAATATCTAATTAGTTGTAATTTGGCGATTTCTTATTGATAATGCCACCTGTCTCACTCATTTCCTATCCCTACACCTTTAGTCCTAGAACCTCTCCTGAGTCCCTTAAATAGTCACCTGGTCTCCAGATTTCTACCTCTCCATCCATCCTGCATGCCAGTCCCTGATTAGTTTTCCTACCAAAATGCTAATCCTGTCAATGCTATATTGTTGGAAACTTTGGTAATTGCATATACTTACACTATATAGCCTGGTATTTAAGTTCTCCATCATGTGATCCCAAATTTTCTTTCTAAACATAACTGTCACTGTTTCACTACCATATAGATGAGATAAATATTGTGTCCTAAATACAGGGGGTGCCAAAAACATGTGTACACAGTTAAAGAGATGTTATCTATGCATTACTTTTCAAAGTTGAATTAAGTTACTGTAGCAATGTGAAGTATGATGTTCCCTCACCCATGCTTCCACCATTTTCTTTGACTACCCTGCCTGTCGCATGATGATGCTAGCATGCATTTGATTATGTCATCTTTTGAGCAAATATCATATTTAAAATGTGTATAATTTTTTTGGCACCCCTGTATATTCTTTTTATGTCTTGGCTCATGGCTTTATTTGACTAGAAATATCTCAGCTATTCACCTCTCCTCCCCGAAAGTTCCAGCCTCTACCTGTAAGACTTCCACGATCACATTAATCGAGGGATCCAAAATGGAAAATAACATCTTAAATAAATGAAAACGAATATGTACCATATGACTGTGCTGGGAAAACTACAGAGGATTAGTGCACAATAAGACTGGCAATGTAGATTATGCCCAGATGGTGGATAAATTTTATGTCTATCTGAGATGGTTGAATTTTGAAGGTAAGAAATACAAAGAAGTTCTAGACCAGTCTAGCAACATAGCTAGACCCTGCCTGTACAAAAAATCAGCCATGCGTGGTGGTTTATGCCTGTAGTCCCAGCTACTCAGGAGCCTGAGGCAGGAGAATTGCTTGAGCCCTGGAGTTTGAGGCTGCAGTAAACAATGATTATGGCACTGCACTCCAGCCTGAGTGACAGAGTGAGACCCTGAGTCCAAAACAAAAGATAACAAAATGAAACAAAAAAGAGATTTAAAGACATGAAGTTTTTGGTTTTTTTGGTAACTGGACTTCAGGAAAATTAACTCTATGACTGCATATGGGATCTATTAGAGATAGCAGAACTTCTCGCATATTCCTTTGATTCCAAGTTCCATGATCTTAACCACTGTGGCATACTAGCAACTGTGTTTTTAATAGTTACTGCATTCTAGGAGCTTTAAAGTATTCAAGAAGATCTGGGTTAAAACCTGCCTTTGCTCAACCTTAGTTTCCTTATCTATAAAATGAGCTTAATAATAGTAAGAATTTCCCAAAGTTCTTTTGTTGATTAAATAAGATAATACATTATGATAATTAGCACAGTTTCTGACCTGCAGGAAGTACTTGATAAATGGTAGCTGTGTATAGTAGCTTTAGTATTAATATCAATATTTATAATTATTTCTTGCTTTATTTCTTTTATGCACATTTTGGAAATTTTAATTTGCACATATGTACTAAAACCACCAATGCGAATCTTACTTTGCTTATAGAAAACACTGTTCCAAACAGTACACAAGGCATTCATTATCTTGTACATTACTTACTCTGTTCAGTTTTCCAAATGATAACTAGACAGGGTAGGCCACTAAAAATAGACAGGCAGCCATATTAAGGAAAGACATCCCCATAAAATGCAGAGAGATTTGCAAGAGTCTCTTAATAATCATGAGAGACATAGCCTGAGACTTTTGTAAATCCTTAAATTTGCAAATATATGTAAAGAATGGGAAACTCTCACTGATGCAGAGTCTGGACAGATTTAAAGTTTCCTACACGGCAGCCTCTCTGGACCTGAAATTCAGCTTGGCTTTGGTGAAATTACAATATACTATATTCCTTGCAACTTTAAGAGTGCTTTCAAGTAGTGGGAATAATAAAATAATTCCTTGGATAGCAAGGATCTATCTTGTATTGCTCAAGTCAGCTAATGAGCACCTTGCTATTCGTGTTCTAAGAAGTTGTCTCATAGAATCCACACATCTTAAAGCTTACTGAAAATTAAAAGAATTTTAGCTAACTTTCTCATGTGACAGATGTGAATACTAGATCCAGAAGCTGGAAAATATCTTGGCCATGGTCATGCAGCTAATTTCAATTTTCTCCAATTTTCATCTTCCTTTTTAGACTCTTAGGGAGAGAGTTATAAAACACTGCATTTCCCCCAACCTTTTCCCCTTTGGTTTTGTGTTTTATTATTCCTTCTTTCTGAGTTTCCTGTGCAAATACAAGGAGCTAGATTCTGACCACATGACTTGAGTGAAGCTCAATGACTTACACGCAACCCTGTTTGTCCTATAATCCAACCAACCTCAGTGACTGCTTAGTGCCAATAATTCATTTCACATATTCTAGTTAGTGTTGTTTTGACACAGCTTCTGAAAGTGAAAGGGAAAAAAAGGGAGGGGAGAGCTGTGCCCTGGATATCTATGCTGGACTTCTTTGAATTAGGAAAACATAATCACTTATAAAATAGTGTGAAGGAATTTTACCTTCTGAAATATGTGACTCAAAATTAAATGTGTTCTTTTGTGTGGGTGGACAGGTGGTGGAGATATGCAAGAAAAGAGGAAAGAAATGACAAAACACCCCCTCAAAGTTACCTTTTCTCTGCTTAGGA
Organism: Carlito syrichta; assembly: GCF_000164805.1. NCBI lineage: Eukaryota > Metazoa > Chordata > Mammalia > Primates > Tarsiidae > Carlito > Carlito syrichta. The sequence goes on from NW_007253042.1 coordinate 502,423, forward strand.
TTTTTAGATTGTTCACATGTACTGAGAACAATGCACCATCTGTCATCAATATCAGGAATAATTCAAATAATGTGTTAACTTTATCACTGTCTATATTCCACTTCACTCTGTACACTAGGTTAATGGGTTTGAGAATGCAGTATCTCTCAACCCCCACTGTGCTTCAGACTTACCTTGTGAGCTTGAGACAAGTAAACCAATACAGATGCCTGGGTCCCACTTCCTGATTCCATTGGGTTGGAATGTGGGCCATGCATCAGGATGTCTGGAGAATACTACTGTGGTATTCTCTCTTTTCCAAATTGTTTAACATGTTATTTTAATCAAAGGCAGATGGGAGATAACTGTTTATTGCTGAGTAGAGATAGGCCATATATCCTTTGTCTTGATTAATGAGTTTCTTCCAGAACAAGTGAAATGGATTTGTACATGTTTAGTTTAACAGAATTCCTTTACATGGCTTGATGTGAGTTCAGCAGGTTTAGATCTTAAGGAGAAAAGTGCTAGTTAGAACTGAAGGAGAAAAGTGCTAGTTAGAGTGCAGCTATTTGACACCAATACACTAACGAACCACCTATACATCTAATCAATGTATGAAAAATGGATAATTCTCACTAATGCCCTACTAATATTCTCATAATGATCTTTCAAAGTACTAGAGCTAATTATTGTTATGGCAATTTGGCCCACATTCACTGGGCTAATCCTGGCATTGGTGAACAAGAACATGCATTGCCCATTTGTATCTTTGTATCTTCTTTCCAATGTCTTCTCACATGAAGATTCTGTAGGTCATATTCTATATTCTTTTAAACATATACTTGTTTTCAAAGCTCCATGTTTTTATCTCTTTACCTTGTTTCCCTTTTCTTGTAAAAAGTAGTGGTAAGGATAGTGGATAGTCATTCAAGAGCCCTGGGATCTATTCCTGGTTCTACTGTAGGAGCGAGTCATTTGATCTCTCTGTGTCTGTTTCCTTAGAATACTAAAAGGAACTAGATAAGGCATATGTACTTAATATTTTAAAATAATAGTATTCTGCATTTCCCTTGCATGACTTCTCAATATTTATATCCATAGTATTGCATTTTTCCCTTAGTTTATGTATCACAGTGGAAATTTATTTTAAAGCCATGGCACATACAATAAGCAAGGTGCCTACTATTAGTCAATGGCACAGGAAGTCGAGTTTATCTGCTATAGAAATTTAGAAGAGAGAGGAGAAAATAGTTAAAGACTTTAGATATGAAAAAAAAAATACTTCCAACTACATAGTAAGGTAATACTGCTCCCTCCAAACTTTTTTCCTAGAGTAGTTATTCTTGCAGAAGAGTTTCTCATTTATAATCTCTTAAATAATAAATTACCATAGCAGTGCCTTGGATCAATATAGCACCTAGTGAAGAGCTCAAATCCCTTCTCATCTTAGTTTACAACATCTTTGTAAGACAGTTGGATAGCTGGGGCAGATAATAATTAAAGCAGGCAGAAGGAAATCAACATTTATGGATACAGCAATTTTGCATCACACATTTCCTTTTTAAAAAGCAATCCTTCCCTTAAGACTGTTCTTTTTTTCTGTGTGTGTTTACAGAAGATATTTTCAGCAAATGCAGCTCAACATGGTAAGGCACTTTACTCTTGTTCACCTTGGAGTCAAATTGAGAAAGGGTATAACTGTTACTCGCAAAATAGACAAAAGCAACACATAACAAACTCAAAGATTTAAAAAAAATTCTTAGACATGACCCCTTGGAGCAGGGATCAGCAAATTTTTTTCTATAAAGGTCCAGATAGTAAATATTTTAAACTTTGTAAGCCATAAAGATTCTCTGTCATATGTTCTTTTTTTCTTTTCCTTTCTTTTTTTTTTTTTTTTTTTTGGTAACTTTTTACCAATGTAAAAACTTTTTTTATCTCAAAGTATGTATAAAAACAGGCTGTGGGCCAAATTTGGTCCTGGTCCATAGAATCGTATTCATAGTGTATGTAAGATACTTAGGCCAACTGGAAGACTATTGTTCACAAGTGAATACTCAAAACAGGATGTTACCTTATCCAAAGACATAAAGTCCACATCTGAGAGGCGGTCACTGTGCTAGTCAACTTGATAACCACTGACAGCAAGATTCCAATAAGCAACATAAAATCCTAAATAGCAGAATCCTAAATTCTGTCAAAATTTCATCAGTGCTCAAGATGTGAATTTTTGTTTAGATCGTCTCCAGCTTACACAATTGATGGGTTTCTAAAAAGTAATGCTAATTGAAAGTTTGTTGAGTAAATCATTTTGTTTTTATTTCCAGTAACTTTACTGATAACTTTCCCTAGGAAAAATATTTTATTGTAAGACAGAAAGTGCCCATTATAATACTGATATTCCCTTCATTTTTGGCATCCTATGCAACCTTCAACAAGAAGAGTTAGTTAGTTAGAGATAACAAAGTCAAGAGATAACAAATTCAAGAGATAACAAATGTGAACACACTACAATATACACAAATGCATATGTTTATGTGCACAATACACAGTTCTAGATGCCAAGTAGTTAATACTTGTTTTGTTGGACAGTCTAATGATCTATTGAACTTGTATATCTGCAATAGAAAGTTTCAGTTAAACAAGACAGATGGAAATATTTTCTATAATAACACTCATCAATTTATTACATCTAAATTAAATCTTAATTTTTCACTCATTTCAACCTGATGTAACTATAAGGAAGTACCAAACAAAAGGGGGGTAAATATATCTTTTAAGATAAAGCAAACATCTCTTTCCATATGAGTGATAAGGAAGACTGAAAACTTAAATACATTTTGTCAAATGCATTTCAATGTGCATATATCATATAACATACACTAAATAATAGAAAGTAAGAAGCAGCCTGTGGTTTAGCATTCTGATATTGATGAATTAATCCTATCAGTCACAAGACTATAAGTCCATATTGTGCTTAGTATAACAATGATTTTTACTCAAAAACAAAAACAAAAATAAAAACAAAAAAAAGCTATAATCAATACAAATACCATTCAGTAAAAGAATGCTTGAAGATACTGTGATATATTCATATTATGAGATATTTTGCAGTCACTGTTAAGTATAAATTGAATTGTAATCTATTGATGTGAAAGAACGTCCAGAATGCTTTAAGTCACAATTATTTATATAGTGTGATCTCAGCTTTGTGACTACAGCCCTGACAATACATCTATATAAGTTTGTGTAAACCTGAAGAAATATGAGAACAAACATACACCCAGACTGTTAAAATCAGTTGCCTCTGCAGGATACCAGTAGGGAGGAGTGTGGAGTGAACAGGCAAAGGTAGGTAGAGATTAGGAAACTTTTCATTATTCATCAAATTAACAACAAAAATAAAGATAGAAAAAAAATGAGTGAGCAAAGGAAATATGGGCATAATTATATAAATATATCGTTGATCTTTTTTTGATCACTGATCTTAGGTAATACATGTTATTGAGCTATAAATCAGTTATATGCCAGCTAGCAATAAGAAACATTAATTTTAATAGTCGTAGATTTTATAATTTTAATCTAATAATAACATTAAAAATAGCTAATGGTAACTTTATACGGTCCAAATACTATGCTCAGCACTTTATATGGATTATATTTTTTGCTACCTACAGCAACCCTAGGAATATGTGCTATTAATAATCCTATTTTACCAAGGAGAAAGCCATGGATCAGTGAGGTTGAATCAGTTGCTCATTCATAAGACCTGAAATTGGTAGCATGGGATTTTAAACTCTTGTCTGCCTGAGTCTAAAACCCTTATTCTCAGCAAAGTGCTGCCATTACACAGTGTATGGTAGTACTCTAAAAAAACTCTAAGAGTATAGCATTTTAAATGTAGGAAAGCCAGTTATTATAGATTGCTAAATCAGAGATTCTCAACACAGAAAGAATCTGGGTAAAACTCAGGGTTTATGAAATCACCTAGGTTTTCATTTTTCAATCCCTCATTTGCCTGCAAACAGGTGTCTTTTGTTATGATGTTACTTTGGGTTATCCATATATGAATATTTTCCTTCCTTGTTCAAATATTTATACTAAGTTCTGCTTTCCTACTAACCACAAATATTTTTATTATGCAGATTCGTATAGTTTCTACTTCTGGTCCCATATATATGTATGTATATACTATTATATATGTATATTTGTACATAATTTCCTTCTGTACTCTCTGACCTCCTATAAAGAATTCTTAAATATCAATTCCAGTTGGCCCAGCTGTTACTTCCATTCCACCTGCTCACTTGTTCCCAACAGACTTTGATCAGAGCAATCTTTTAAAAATGTAGATTAGATCTTGGCACTTTCCTGCTTAAAACTCTTCAAAGTCTTCCCATAGCTTTTGAAATGAAATTCAAATTTCTGCCCAAGACTACAAAGGCCATACATGTTCTGAACCTTTTCTAGTTTTTAATAATATATACTCTGCTCTCCATGTCTGAAGCTAACTGTACTCTTGTTGACATGTCCACCCCTTAGAGAAGAGTCTTAGTCCTTCTTGTCATTCTCACCTTCTCAAGAGACTTCTCTGGCTGCTTAATCACTTTCTACCCTGTGGTCTGTTTTAATTCTTATCATGATACTGAGAACATATGAGAATATATCTTTGATTAAGTCAATTAAAAATGATCATCTTTTTTTTACAATTGCCACATCAACAAAATTTATATTCAATTAAATTTTTCACTGATAGTGACTGTTATGCTTTTAAAATCTACTTTCGGTGACAGAAACTCTTGGGATGCTTGTAAATACACAAAGGCTCTTATTAATAAGAGTGTTATCATGATAGGGGTGTGTGTGTGTGTGTGTGTGTGTGTGTGTGTTTTCTGAGCAATTGCTAATAGAAAAAAATAACAGACCAAGCATACATCATAGGATATATGTTACTTCCAGCACTTACCCACTGTGTGACCTTGGCCAAAGTCAGTTTAACTTTCTAAAGTTCAATTAAATCAGCTATAAAATGAAATTATTACTATTCATCTTATAGACATATTTATCTTATTGACTAGGTAAGGTGTTCCCCTAGTTGGGAAGAATGAGGGGCAAGAGGGTTCTCATGTCAAACCTATTTCAATTTTCAAAATAGTAAATAATAAATATTTATTTTATAATTAGTTTAACTTTTATCTTCACTACTGTATGTCTCATGTCCTCAGAAATAGCACCTATTTTGTAAATCGATAATTCTTCAGTATCTAATTCAATGCCAAAACATAAAAGAACCTCAATAATATTTATTGAATTAATTAATCAAATTCTTGTGAAGATCAAATAAAATGTTATATGGTGTAACTCTTTATGAATTCTGAAATATACTACAAATGCATGGTATTCAATAATTCTCCCCACTAGCCCTTAAGCCTTTGAGAGAAGGATGTTGAGATTCTTCTTCATGCCCACAAAAGGACGAGTGGGCTCTGTGCAAGTATTTTTTGCAGATAACTTTGTCTATGTGGATTTCAAAAGTCACTGAGAATGTGTGTTAACACCATTCTAGTTGTCTAATATTATTTGATCTCCTGAAAAAAATACCACAACTGCCTCTAGGAACATCTACTAAGTTGACCATCAACCTGGAACTGAACCTGGCCAGTTAGGAGCCTGTGTAGCTCCTGGAGACATCTGGTAAACTCTGCACAAAGTAGAGGTTTGAAGAGAACTATGAAAGGGAGAAACAATTCTGGATGGCTTTAGGCCCAAGAAGGAGAAAGAAAATTTAAGAAAGTCACTTCAGAGTTCATGTACCCCACTGATGCACAGGGGTCAGACCATGACTCTGCCTTCTGTGGTACAGAGTGGAAGAGCAGTGCTGATGCCTGGGGCTAGACTGAGATTCTGGCTCTAATTCTGGCTCCCAATTAACTTACTGGCTACTTACAGTTCAGCTGCATTCTCTGTCTTCTTATGGGTTAAAAGGACTGGTGATTTTTAAAAATCTAACTTTCAGTATTCTATGTGTTTGTGTATTATGGACACGTATGCTTTATGGAATGCATAAAGGGCTCTATGGAATTTCAGTATTACTAGAGTCATGCAAAGCATAAAAATAAAAAAAGTGAATAGACTGTGACTTAGAAGAAAATGTAGGCTATTGGCTAATAAATTCAATAGTAAGGTTGTGTGTGGTACAGGAAATAGCATGTAAACTGGTAGAGTAGAGAAGGGAGGGAATAATACATAAAAGAACTGAAATTGTCATAGTAGTAACTCAGATAAGAAATTCTGTTGATTGCTTAAACACATATTTAAGAGTTGGGTTTTAGTTAATATCTGAGGAGAAATTATTGAACAAGAAACTGACTTAAGAAAAAAAGTTTTAAAAGATTAACTTAGCATTAAATGACGGATTATATAAAATATTTATAGGTGCTAATTGACCCCACAGAGTGTGTTTTCCTTCTTTAGCTTTCGTTAAGTTTTGTTTTGCCATCAGTAAAAATAACTAACTAATCTGGTAATATCCAGTTACATAAGTAAAAACACTGCTCTTGTTAGTTATATGTAAAAACCATGCTTACAGAAAGATTAACAAATAGTACAGAAATGTTATTTCTTTAGGTGAACCCAAAGAACCATCAACAGCAAATATTAAACCATGGCTTTCTTGAAGTGTTTGTAGAGTTTCAAGGATAAGCCTCATTCCTACTACAATCTCCTGATGTAAGAGATATGGCTGTTTGTTTTTGTCTTTTGTTTTGAAATATCGAGTCAAGTATTGGATGGCCTATAAAAATAAAATATTTTGTTATTGTAATAAGAAAGAGCCTCTTTTCCGTCACATATTTTATTCAGAATAAGAGACGCAACGTTCTTTTTATTTGAGAAATAGGTTATTAGATACAAGAGTAACTCATCATTGGTGTTTAAAATGAATCGACCTGGTGGCTGTTTTACCTTATTATGGTTGTATTTATCAGAATTCAAAGAAAACTCCTTATAAGAAATTGATAAGACACACAACATTGAATTGCAGCACCTCTCCAACTACAAACAGATTGTGTTCCAAATGTTTGTTGGCAGACACTATTCAAAATAATTATTTTGAAGTTCTGAAGAGTCAATCCTGCTATATTAGTAGCAGACCTCCCTGAATATTAATGAACTTAGTGTATTATTGAAGTCAAATAAAAATCATAAAAGTTAATTATATACAGAGTAAAAATATGCACAATAGTTATTATCTTACAAAGAAAGTTGTCATAAATGATAAGCAGTTCACATGAAGTTCTACATTTTGAAGTATTTTTATACAAAATGAGACTTTATAGAAAGTGTGTAGGGATTTTAATCTTGAAAATGCTAAAAAAAGAATTCAATGACTAAAGTAATAATCTAGAAGTATTCAAAGTAAATTCATCAATTATGTTTAGTGTCTTTTCAACACTTAATTTCATAATGATTTTTTGATTCCCAACAATAAAGGTTAAGGCACTGTCTTATATGTATTGCATAACCATTAAGCACCATTATTATTATAAACAACAGAAAAAGTTGGTTAAAAATGAAAAGAAAAATGGAAAGATGCAATATTTTATGTATATTATGATATTTACAGTATAAAACAAACCCAACTTAAACATAGAAAAACATCTTTGTAGGAAAAATACTACTGAAGTAGCATTTAGCATTTGATGGTGGACTAAGGGTTTATTTTTACTATTTTTGTTAGGCCTTTAAAATTTTTCTATTTTTCCTCTAATACAATATAATTGGTAACAAATTTTCTATATTTAATGAATGCATTTACTTTTTAAAAAATAAAAAAAATTTTACATTGAAACTTTCTTTTTTTTCAAATACTTTCCCTACAACAGTAGCACAAAAATGTTCAGTGTAGATCTCAGGTTAGAATATTTTTTTCCAACAGTGTTTGAAATATCCACCCTTTCTTCTCTCAGTAATAATATAATAATCATAATAGAGATGATAGACAAAGAACACAAAGTAGCATGCATTTGAAAAGCATAATATACACTTCGAAGCAATTTTCACATGTATTTACTGATTCGTTCTTTATGATATCAGCTCTGTGAAGCAGATGACTTATTTACTAAAGGAAATCAGCTCTTTTCTGTGCCTGGACCCAAGGCAGAAGAAGGATTAAAGGAGCTATACAGCTGGCAGGGAAGACATCTTGAATCTTGACTGAACCATTGTTTATTTGCTTAAAGAGTATATTCACCATCACTTACTCATTCCCAGAACCTCTATTGGTAGTGATTCACACTCTGGGGTCCCAGGAGAACTCAATTTGGCATCTTCTAGTTTTCACATCTAGAGATAGTTGTGGTGCCTGTATAGAAATTTGTAGGCTGGTTGGAGCATTTGGGAGCACCAAAAATACATCAAGAAGTGAAGTATTAACAATTATAGTGACTTTCAAAAATAAGAAGTGAGTGCCCACAATCGAATTTACTGATCATCCTCTGTTGTATTGTTTTGTTTCATGTTTTAGTGAAATTCTGTGCAATTCAGGAATAATAAAGCAAAATACAGCTAGAAATCTAGTAGCTATGTGCAGATAACCACATTTTGGTTTTTCTCTCTATGACACACTTTCTTGGTGGCATGAGTCAGACACTTAGCCTTTTAGTACCTCAATTCATCTTTAGTATAGTGCACTTAATGCTGTAGTAATGTCAAGCTTATTAAAACTCATAGGAGACAGATGCTAAGTTTCATTATACCCAGGCAGTGGCAAATGCTTACCTGTTTTCTCAAAGCTTCTCATGATAGCCAAATGTTTCCATGCAAAAAGTAAGTCTTCTCTTGAATTCAATACAAGAACAGCTTTCTACTGTATTATAACCAAAGTTGATTTCATTGAAAATAATATAAAACTAGTGCTATGTTCCACAGAACAGAGAAATTTTCAGTTTCCTGCAAGACAATAATCATTTTTTAGTGATTATAAATGAATTCCACAGTCTAATCTCCTTACTGTTGACTTTTCTCACCATATAATTTGAACACTATATCTATGGCATTTTCTTTCATATAAGATACTAATGATGGAACTGGACATTAAATGGAGGAACCTGAAGAGGTCATAATAATAAAATGTGAGTTTTCTCACTTGCTTTGTGTCACTAGACTCTGAGATTTTTAAGAAGTTTGCAGATACTTTCCTTGATTATGTTGGTCTACTCAACTAGAATATTCTTCTCTGTTGCTTTGATATATGAGAAACCAACTTGGAAGTTTCTATGAAACCTCAATATTGCTGTATGAAACCTCAATATTGATTATAGAATATCACTTTAGAGTGTGTGGTAATCGAGATCTGTCCAAACTACCCAGGCTAATGGAATTCCTTTTTCTTTAATATCCAAATAAAATTTTTCAACCCTAATTCCATACAATGGAAGACATTCAGATCTTCAACATTTCTGAAAATACCTAGGGTGTTATTTTGGTAGGTCTGGGCAGAATTAGGGAAAGTACGTACTTCTGATAACTTTTTTCTAATTAAAAAAATTGTAAAAGCTACATAATACAAAATTTATTATCTTAACTATATTTAAATGTGTAGTTCAGTGGTATTAAGTGCATTTATACTTTTGTGCAACAGTTACTATGATCCATCTCCAAAACTCTTTCATCTTCTAAAACTAAACTGTATACCTATTAAACGATAACTCTCCAGTGCTGCTTCTTTCTAGCTCCTGGAAACCACCATTCTACTTTGTGTCTCTATGACTTTGACTACTCTAAGTACCTCATATAAGTAGAATCACGCAGTATTCACTTTCTGTGACTGACTTATTCAACTTAGCATAATCCCCTTAAGGTTATTCCATGTTGTAACGTACGTCAGAATTTCCATTATTTCCAAGGCTAATATCCATTATATTTGTATATCACATTTTGCTTGTTCATTTATCTGTTGATGCATACTTGAGTTGTTTTCATATTTTAGTTATTATAAATAATGATGCCATGAACATGAATTTACACATTTTTTGAGTTCATAGTATAAATTTTTAAAAATATACCTAGAAGAATTGTTGAATCATATAGTAATTGCATTTTAATAGAATTGCCATACTATTTTCCACAGCAACTATACAATTTCATATTTCCACCAACAGTGCAAAAAGGTTTCCTTTCTCCACATCCTTATCAACAGTTGTTATTTTATATTTTTTGTTTGTTTTTGTTTTGTTTTTAATAATATCCATTATAATGGGTATGGGGTGGGATTTGCTTTTCCCTAATGATTAGTGTTGTTGAGCATCTTTTTCAACTTAATGTGATTTTGGGACATTTGTATCTCTTCTCTGAGAAATATCTATTCAAGTCTTTTGCTCATTTTGAATCATGTCATTTTGGTTTTTGAATTTTAGGTGTTGTCTCTATGTTCTGAATAGTAACTCTTTTTCCAATATGATTTACAAATATTTTCTATCATTCTGTGGATTGTCTTTTTACTCTGCAGATAATATCTTTTGATGCACAATTTTTAAAATTTTCACAAAGTCCATCTTGCCTTTTTTGTCTATTTTTCCATTGCCTATGACTTTGGGTATCATATCCAAAAACTCATTGCCATCTAATGTTGTGAAGATTTTGCCCTATGTTTTCTTCTAAGAGTTATAATTTTAGTTAATAAATTTATGTCTTTTATCCTTTTCAATAAATTTTTATATGGTTTTAGATAAGAGTCTAACTTCATTCTTTTGCATGTGAATTTCTAATTTTCCCAGCACAATTTGTTGAAGAGATTGTCCTTTTCCCATTGAATAGTCTTGGCACCATTGTCAAAAATCATTTAACCATGTAAGCAAAGGTTTATTTGAGGGCTATTTTATTCCATTGGCCTATTTGTATGTCTTTATGCCAGTACCACACTGTTTTGATTGCTGTCGTTTTGTAACAAGTATTTAAATCAGGAAATATGAGTTCTCAAGCTTTGTTCTTCTTTATCAAGTTTGTCTTAATCCATATCATATTCCATATGAATTTTAGGATGAGTTATTTTACTCCTGCAAAAAAATGTCACTGGGATCTTAATGGGAATTGTAGTGAACTTGTAGATATCTTTAATTAGTATCGACATCTTAATAATATTAAGTGTTTCAATCTATAAATATGGAATGACTTTTTTTTTTTTTTTTTTTTTTTTTGAGTTGGAGTCTCATTCTGTCACCCAGACTGGAGTGCAGTGGCCGCTCTGGTCACCGCAGCCTCGACCTGCTGGGCTTCGGCAATCCTTCCACCTCAGCCTTCCAAGTAGCTGGAACTACAGGCGCGCGCTACCACGCCCGGCTAGTTTTTGATTTATTGTAGAGATGAGGTCTCACCAAGTTGCCAAGGCGGGTCTCGAACCCGCTAGCTCAGGCAATCCACTCACCTCGGCCTCCCAAAGCATGGCATTACAGGCTGAGCCACCGAGCCCGGCTGGAATGACTTTTCATTTACTTATGTCTTCTTTAATTTCTTTCAGCAGTGTTTTATAGTTTTCAGTTTTCTTTGTGCAAATTTTTTTCTTTCTTAAGTTTATTCCTAAGTATTTTATTCTTGTTTGTTTGTTTGTTTGTTTTTGTTGTTGTTGTTGAGTTGGAGTCTCACTCCTATAGCCCAGACTGGAGTACAGTGGCCGCTCCCGGCCACCGCAGCCTCGACCTGCTGGGCTCCGGTGATCCTTCCGCCTCAGCCTTCCAAGTTTTTATGCTGTTGTAAATGGAATTATTTTCACAATTTTCTTTTAAGATTATTCATTGTTAGTGTCTAGAAATGTAACTGACTGCCGGGCTCGGTGGCTCAGCCTGTAATCCCGCGCCTTTGGGAGGCTGAGGTGAGGGGATTGCCTGAGCCCGTGGGTTCGAGACCCGCCTGGGCAGCGAGACCTCATCTCTACAATAAATCAAAAAATCAGCCGGGCGTGGTAGCGCATGCCTGTAATTCCAGCTTCTTGGAAGGCTGAGGCGGAAGGATCGCCGGAGCCCAGCAGGTGGGGGCTGCGGTGACCGGGAGCGGCCACTGCACTCCAGTCTGGGCGACAAGAGTGAGACTCCAACTCAAAAAAAAAAAAAGAAAAAAGAAATGTAACTGACTTTGTGTGTTGATCGTATATTACTGCTTCACTGAAGTTATTAGTTCTAACATTTTAAGTGTGGAATCTTAAGGATTCTATAGTAAGATTGTATTTCTTCAAACAGAGATACATTTACGTCTTCCTTTTCAATTTGGATACCTTAAATTTCTTTCTTTTGCTTCATTTGTCTGGATGAAACTTAATATGATGTTGCATGAAATGGTGAAAGTGAACACCCTTGCTTTGATCTTGATCTTAGAGGAAAAGCTTTCAGTCTTTCATCATTGATTATGGTGTTTGCTGTGGGCTTTTCATATATGGCTTTCCCTTAGTAGAGGTAGTTTTCTTCTGTTCTCGGTTTGTTGATTATACCATAAAAGGATGTTGAATTTTGACAAATGCCAGTTTTGCATCAATTGAGATAATGATATGATTTATTTTTTCTTTATTTTGTTAATGTGTTTTATTGCATTGATTAGTTTTTGTATTGAACCATCCTATATTCCAGAAATAAATCCTATTTGGTCATGGTGTGTCACACTTTCAATATGCTGCTGAATTTGGTATTCTAGTGTTTTGTTAAGGATATTTGCATCAATATTCATAGGGGGTATTGGTCTGTAGGTTTTGTTTGTTTGTTTGTTTTGAGTTGGAATCTCACTCTGTCACCTAGGTTGGAGTGGAGTGGCACGCCCATGGCCACTGCAGCCTCAACCTGCTGAGTTCAGGTGATCCTTCCACCTCAGCCTTCCAAGTAGCTGGAATTGGAGGCTCGCGCACCATGCCTGGCTAATTTTTTGATTTATTGTAGAGACGAGATCTCACCAAGTTGCCCCGGCTGGTCTCAAACTCCTGAGCTCAGGCAATCCTTTCACCTCAGCCTCCCAATATGCTAGGAATACAGATTCGAGCCACCATGCCTAACCTTTAGTTTTCTTTTTTTGTAGTGTCTTTATCTGATTTTGATATCAGGGTAATGCTGGCCTCATAAGTGAGTTATGGGATATTCCCTCCTCTTCAATTTTTGGAAATGTTTCAGAAGGATTGGCAGTAATTCTTCTTTAAATATTTGATAGAATTCACCAGTGAAACTATTCATTCTTGGAATTTTTTTTTTCAAAAGATTTTTGAGTAATGATTCAATTCCCTTACTAGTCATAGGTCTATTCAGGTTTTCTATTTCTTTATGGCCTAGTTCAGGTAGGTTTTGTGGTTCTTGAAATTTGTCCATTTTATTTACATTATTCAATTTTTTGGTGTACAGTTATTCATAGTACACTGTTATAATCCTTTCTATGTAAAATCCGTAGTAATATCTCCACTTCTATTTCTGATTTTAGTAATTTTAGTTGATCTCTTTTTTTAGTCTATCTATAGCTAAAGCTTGTCATGTTGTTGATCTTTCTGAGAACAAATGTTGGTTTTGTTTATTTTTTCTATTAGTTTTCTATCCTCTATTTCAACTTGCATCAATGGGGAGAGATGCAACAACAATAGTCGGCACCCTTTGTTTTCAAATCCATGATCAGAAGCAGCAGTCAGTGATCAGAGCATTGATCCCTGCTTGTTTGGATGACAGGATCATTTTTGCCTTCCCTCCCAGCTCCCTGAAGCATGTGTGGGGCCTGCTTCAGTAACACATGTACATCTGCCTGCCAAGAAACTGAGGGGTGGGTGAAGGGTAGTTGCTACTGTGCTAAGAAATGATATTGGACAGACTTAATCATAATTTACTTTCCAAGCTGCCTCTAAAAGTTGCAAACCTTCAGTAAACTCCAGAGTTCTCTACTAATTAAGCAGACAGACTCTACCAGTGCATTTTTTGAGGGACAGATTTCAGGTACTTCCACCTTCACCATCTTTTAGTATCCTCCCATACTTCTGGTAACCGTCATACTAAATCCCTGTTCCTGTAGAAGTCTTAATTACATATTTACAGACTCTCTTTTTGCATCTGATGTCATCTCTCTGTTTTGTGCTCCCTCAAACACCGTTTCTATTACCTAGAACAATATGACTACAAAATTGTTATGTGAAAGAACCTGATGATAATAAAGAGACATAAAACATACATAAGAATAGCTAAATTATATTTTGTCCATTTTAATCATCTTTTTTCATCTTGACATCATCAGTTCTATATATTAGTTTGTTAAGGCTGCCATAAAAAAATACCACAGACTAGCTTAATTAACAGAAGTTTATTTTTCTAGTGATACTGAAAGTTTAAAATAAAGGGTTAGATTCTTCTGAAGCCTATCTTGTTGACTTAAGATGACTACCTTCTTACTGTCTCCTCACATGTCCATTCGTTTGTGCATGCACTCTCCTGGTGTCTCTTCTGATTCTTATAAAGACACCAGTCTTATTGGATTAGGGATTCACACTAAAGGTTTCATTATAACTTAATCACATATTTAAAGACCTTAACTCCAAATATGGTTACATTCTGAGGGACTAGGAGTTGGAAAGTTAACGTATGGATTTTGTGGGAGAGACTTATTTCCCCTAAGACCTCTATTTTTAATAACTTCATGTCCTTCTAGTGACCATTCTCTTCCTCCTTTTCAAAAATTGAAACCCTTTTCTTCCTCCCTTTCAGTTGAAACCCTTCTCTTCCTCCTTTTCAAAAATTGAAACTCCCTAAACTTCTTCATTCTACAGTTGCTAGAGGGCAAGTCGGGAATCCCATACATTATTGTTCTTAGTCTCCCTTCTCTTTGATAAACTTGTCAGGGTGGGGAGAGGGGACAGCCAAAAGAATTACATAAAAATATTTTCTAGAAGGTAAGAGCAATGCTGTACTAGGAACAAATACTTCTATCATTGTGGCTCAAACTGCAGCCAGTGTTGTAAATAACGTTTTTCCCCTGACTGCTCTATGTGTATTACATTCAGCCTTTTATTAAAACTATTTGCTGCATCTGTCTGCTTCTACGGGTAGGTTGTAAGGTCTTTGTAGGCAGAGGCAATGTCTTATTTATTCTTGTATTCCTTACAACCCCTAGCCAAAACCTTAATAAAATTATTTCTTCTTTAAAACTTTCAAGCTAAACTTTTATATATTAAGTCTTAGGCTTTGCTCTTGAATTGTCCTTAAAACCTACCTATTTACTTCAAATACCACAAATGATCTCATAGATGTTCTAGATGTTTGTTTGTTAATTTTTTTGGTATTTATCAAAAATGAGCATTTTTTCCCAATGAGGTAAAATTCTTGTTTATTGGCCATGAATTTATGTTCCATCTTTTAAAATGCAGCTAGTTTTCTAGAAGTTTAAATGCGGTCAATTTATAACCAACCCTAGATGAGTTTTTGTTGTTGTTGTTAATTTGTGTGTGTGTGTGTGTGTATTCAATTTATAGCCTGTCTTAATAGAACATTCAGTTATTTTTTTCTTTTATCATCTCACAGTTATATAATGAAGAACAGTAATCTTTTAGAGGACGCTTGTGAAGTACATTCAGAGCCAGACTTCTTTAACCAAATACTATTTATGTAGCTTTGTGAATGTTTTACTAAATAACTCTGAATTATTTTTTCTTCAATTGTTCCTTTAGTTTTTTTTAGACTCTAGACAACCACTATTAGCAATAGTGATTCATTAATAACTTCCCACTCACTCTTTTTGTATTTGAAATAATATTATGTCTTCAGAGATGCAGGTAAGCTACACAAATATTAACAAAATTGAATTTTGGGACTTACAGAAGTGTCAATATAACTCCTACCTCACTTTTGTCAATTACCCTTTTGGAGTTATGAGGGCAAAGTTACCTTCAGTCCTAATTTGTTGTATATTAGCTTAGTTTTTACCTGTTAGGGAATATTCTCTGCTTCCTCTGTGCACGGCTGCAGAAGACTCTGTGGGCATCTTTCCGAACCTTCACCAGTGCTCTTCTTACACTATTAATTAAATGAGAAATATTATTACAGCATTTTAAGAAACCCATCAGGCAGCTAACGTTTTCCGCCCACCTACATTTACCAGAAGCAATTTCACTCCCACTTACCAGCCTGCCACTCATGTCCTTAGGTGAAGAGAATGTTCATTTGTGCTTGCAGACCAGCACGTTTCGAGATGGCACATAGTCACAGTCATTAAACCTGAAAAGAATGCGTGGGAAAATGAAGACAAGAGAAGCAATGCATAATTACTCTAGCTTCTAAGCAGTAGATTTCATGTACAAATTTTTAAAAAGAAAGAAAAAGAATAAATGTAAAGAAGAGAAGGCGACATACCCTGTTAAGACAAGAGGAAACAAAGGTGATAAAAGAATTACATTTGATAGGAAGTGAGGAAATAAAAAGAATTTATAAACATTTGATTTATGCAAGATATATTTAAATTCTACTGTCTTTGTAGTGGATGGCTCCCTGCTTTCTCTTTTTACATTTTTTTAAGTGTCTAGTATACACATATTCCATGACTTAATTTAAAAAATAGAACAGTGATACTAATTTGAGATCCTGGTGGTTATGACTTCTCTAGTTTAAGGCCCCATATCCATATATTCAAGAAATATAGGATCTTATTGGTCTATGTCCATACCATTGACTCTTTTAATGAAAAGATCCAATTATCTTAGCATTAATCTGATCAATTGCTATTGAACAGGTTGTTAATCTGTTCAGTCAAATCTAATATGACAATTAGAAGTTTTTAGGTAGGGCATAGAAATAATTGTTGCAGGTATTAGATATGCCAGCTGTCTTATTCCCAAAGTCTGGCAAAACAAATAAACCCACCCCTCCTTACCACCTATGTTTTGTGAAGGGTGAGGCAATGCAAATGACTAGAAACTGGCTCAGCAAAATACTGGGTATTATTGATAAACAAGATCCATAAAAGATTGTTAAATGGTGGAATAAATAGACCTTTGGTTTTTGTGCTGAAAATAATTCCCTAATCCTGGCCTCCATTCCTGGCTACCACTACTGAGGCAAAACAGAAAAGATGATGCTCTTAAGAGCACAGACTTTATCTACCATTTGTGAATTCCCAGCTCCTAGTCAAAGTAGCTATTTAATAAATGATTTTCTAAATCTATAAATGAATAAATGTATTTCTTCTCAGGCACGTCTTCCATGCCTTCTTGGGAACTCTATGCCAGGACTTTTTTGACCCTTAGAAGCTTTCCTTCATCTTCCTTGAAACCGTTTATTCACTTACATAAAAATATCTGTGGGGAGGATCCTGAGTGACAGTTCTTTGTGCAGACAAATATGGATAGCTATCAAAAGACATAAAACAGTGATAAATAATCTGAGTAATCAGTGTCAAAAGGCTATATCTGTGGGTGGAAAAATATACTGATTCTCATTATCTATCAATTTTGATATTCACCTTCATGAAAAGTTGATGAGTCTTAGAAAGAGGTGCTGTTGAAAGAAGTCTGATATTGACCTTAAGGCAATTCAGTCTCACTTCATTAGGAAAACAAGCAGAAAAAAGTTGACTTTAATTAGATTGTAACTTATTGTCCAGAGTAACATGAGTCAAGTTTCCTAAAAAGTTGTTTAAGGGCATAGGCCATGCAATAGGTAGACTTCTAACACCTAGTCTCTTTTACCAAGATGACTATAAGTGGTCTGATACATAGTGATTCCACAGGGTTATGTGGAAGAGAGGCTGAGCCTATTTATGTATTACTCTCATCATTTGAAAATCTTCAGCATCTTGATCTTATCTGGATACTTCTTTAGTTTGCATCACACACAAAAAAAATCTATATTTTTAGACCTGCTAATTCAAGGGAAAATAATATTTCCACATTGATTGGTGAATTGATTAATTAAAATATAATATATGCATAGTGTAAACGTAAATGTATCTTAGCTTAGAAAATTCTCAGTCCCAAAATAATATATAGCACAATCTCTGTTCTTAATAAGTTTAATATATAATTTCAAATATGATATTTCATAGTAACCACATTTAGAAAGCTCAAGCAAACCAAACTTTTTTTCATGGAAATTAGATTTTCCTTCCTACAGTGTACTATGACAAAAATAACCAAGATATTTTATATGTTGTAAAGATATCGAAGGCAGATAGGCAGATATTTAAATGCAATCCAAAGTTTATAACTGGAAATAACTATTTTTTATTTATGTTCTACAGCATTTCAAAAATGATTTTTGGTGGAGAAGAATAATTATCAAATAGAGTATTCAAATCCATGTTTGTGCTATTAAAAAATTTTAGATTCTTATTTGTATATGTTACTATTTTTAAAATTTCATTAATACCAGTAGCACCTGTCATTAAGATATTAATGTTTGAATGTCTCACAATATGTATTTCATAGTAGGGACTTTAATTCAATCAATATTACTATGTAGAAACAAGTGTGTATAAAGATATAAGGTATTTCAGCTAACATATCAGTCATGTCAAAGTTAAAAAAGTATTTCAACTCATTAATTTATTATTTAACTTAGTAAGAGGACATCTGTGGGCTGTAGGCTTTTAAAATAATGTTTCTACTAGATGTAACTTGGCATTACAGTGTTTTCCATCATTTAAAGTGTGGGAGAGTTTTAGTCTTCCATCCAATTCCTCCTTGTATTTGAGGTTAGTGACTTGTTCCCAAAGCATCTAGACTGTTGTCATCCAACAACTTCCCTACATCCATATATCTTCACACACTAGCTTACTATCAAGGTCCAGCAAACATCCACATTGAGGAAAAAATGAAGGATACACTCTTGTGTTGCATTTCTAAGAGGGCTCCTGTGTTTTTTGGCCTGTCAGAATCCTTTCCCTCCTTGTAAAAGCAATCAGCCTTTTCTTTCAGGAACTTCCACCCTTACATTCTACCTGGTACCATTTGGACTGAACCATGAAGCCTTCTCCACCGCCACTAGACTAAACAATACTTTTCCAGCAGTCTTATGTGAAGCACCCTCATGCAAGGATGGAGAATAGATGGAAGTCATGTAGCCTAGGGAAGAAACCAGTAGAGATTCTCCATGGGTAGAAACTCAAGTTAGGGAAGGTGCCTGCAAGTTTTACTTTCCTAAGGCCTGGTCTGGATGTTTAACCTCTTTTTAAAACATTCTGTGTTTTAACTTGTTTGAGAAACAAATCAGATCCATTATTGCCCCAGTGGAAATTTTTTGTTGCTTTCAATGAAGAGTTAACTGATGTAAATTATTTCCAGACTTCTCTTTTTTGGATTTATTTATTATTTATCTATATTAGCTTTGGAACAAAATAACTGGGCTCAATGGTTGCAAACCTTACTTAAAATCCATGTATTGTATATGTGAAATTTGTCTCAAAACAAGCCTTTCAGTTTGTATATTGGACCGTCTATTTGAGGAGTATACTCTGTTTCCTTCTTATTGAATTTTAATGTATTGTATAAATTTTATTTCGAAATCTTCTAGACGTAGTATTCTGGGGATGATTTAGTTATCACATGCATCGTTTTGAATTTTCTTCTTTAACTAGCTTATAAACCTATAGATATCATTTGTGCATTCTTTGGGCTATCGTAGCAGGATATTCCATTGTCTTTTTTGAACTTGAAGAGACCTATTCCGTAGGCTGCAGCAATTTCACACTAAAAAAAATCATATTTGTTGAAGAAAATTCTGCTAACTTTTCAGGGCAAATGTTGAAGGTAATTACTTTTGAAAAAATTAAGCAGTTTTCCATTTAATTAAATAGAGATTAATTAAATGAGTAAATTCTGTTTCTCTCTTATTGTAAAATTATAGTTTATAAAGTAATATTTGGGTAGTCAAACGTAGAGTTGTTTGACAATTTGATTATCTTGCTATAAGGTAAAATAAGGGCCTAATTGTTGATTAGGTCTATAGTTATAAGAAACTGACTTCCTAT
Source organism: Carlito syrichta (assembly GCF_000164805.1). Taxonomy (NCBI): domain Eukaryota; kingdom Metazoa; phylum Chordata; class Mammalia; order Primates; family Tarsiidae; genus Carlito; species Carlito syrichta. The sequence goes on from NW_007253042.1 coordinate 522,361, forward strand.
GGCAAAAAATTAAAATTAGATATTTTTATATAGTAATTCCTAGTCAGCAGGAATGCTTATTTTTAAGAAAATAATTAACTTGAAAATGCAAAGCAGACTGTATAAATTTGCTTGTTATTTTCCCCTTATTGCGGATATAATTCAAATCTTAAAATTCAAAATATTTATGCACATATAAATGTGAAAAACAAATATATATGCTAAAGACCAAGTTATTTTTATGTAGTGGGTTCCATTTTATAGAATCAATAGCTAAGAAAATAAGCTACTTATTTGAGTCAATATCAAAGCCATTGTTTATTATTATATAAGAAACAAGCAGCATCTATAGTGGGATGCTGGAGAATCAGTCATGTCATTTATATGTAAGTATTGTGTTCATTTACTCAGTCTTCTGAATTCTTTCTTCCTCGAGAAAATTCACACACACGTACACACACACAGCTTGTTGTGCAGCCTTAAAGTCCTTTTTCACTTTCTTTTTATTCCCCTTTTGGAATTACAGAACCATTGATGATGCCCCAGTGTGTCTCCTGGTTCTATGACTTTCCTTAGAGAATGCATTGGTAATGGATAGATGTTTGTTTTTTCTTTTGGCAGACTCTAAGGCAACCTATCAGAAAAAATTGCATTTACAGGCAGTGCCCAAGTCAGCTTTAAACCTGAAAGATCTTTTTGGTCCCTCTGAGCTCTAAAATTTTATAATTCTGTGATTTTTAGATACGAAGAAATATTTAAGCTTCCTCATTGCCAAGGAAAAGCCACTGGAAGTATGATTTTGCAAGTTTAACAAAGACTAACTCACAGAAATATTTTGGTCATTGCCAGAGCCATGTTTCAGACTGTGGTGGAGACAACCAGGGCTGAAACAGCTTGATCTGATGGTCCAGGTATTTCTAAGAAGGCAGTTATAAGCAGCAGTACAGATGGAGAGACAGGCAGCATCAGCAGGACCTAGAGTTTGCTAGAAGTTTCTGATCTTGGGAATACCTGCCTTGGATTTTGAGTTAAGGTTGGTTCTAGAAAGAACTAGGAGTACATAACTGGAACATTGGAAGGAACAGGATAATCACTTAATTTCAGCTCTGGGTATGAGGCTAAAGTGATACCAACTATTCTATTAGCATACAGCTTTTTAAATATCCTAAGATCAGCATTTACAGTAAATGTTAGTATTAAGTGGCTTCAGCTTGAGGGGTGAAATGGAAATTGTGAGAAGGGTTCTAGTAGGTCTTGATAATAGCTTATCAAGTTCAGAATAAAGTTTTAAAAACATCATTGAATGGATAATCAGTTGAAAAATCTTAGAAGCTCCCCCACAATGATTTTTATGAACTTTTCAAAATTGAATCATTATTTTAATAGATTCAAATGACTATTTCCTGAAGTGGGTCCAATAATTTATAATCCAGTGTTCATGTTAATATGCTCATATATGTAAATTTACAGTGGAAATCCATATAATTGATGCATTTCACTATATTAAGACATGGGATGGACAATTAATTCTATGATTTTTATTATGTAATATCCCTGCACCAAAAATTATTCACTTTGTTTCTTTCCCTTCCTTATTTTTTTATATTGTCACCGGAATAAATAGTAGCAAAATCTCTAATTTTAAAGATTCAACTTATAACAATTCAGTACAGAATCATGAGTTTTCCTCTGCATATACTGGGATATCTGAGGAGATTAGAGGAATTCACATTAAGTGGGAAGAGATGATCTCTGCCTTCAAGGAGTATACAGTCCTGTCAAGAAAACAGAACTTATGCACATGAAGTAATTAAATAACAATACCAAGACTGTTATTATAAAGTACTAAATTAAATATTATCAAGTACCATAATTATATGCTTCACACTATAATTCTTGTGCCGAACTAGCCAGAGTTAATTGATCATTTTGAGTAATTCACTGAAAGAGCAGAGGAATAAAATTTATCTTTGTCTAAATTTTCCCAGTTAGGTCACCTAACCATTTTTATAACTTAGTCACATTTCTAGGCATGTGATATTATTAACCTTCATTTCCTCTTGGTTTGCCTACAGCTGCATCTCTGTCTTATGATCCTAATGTTTTTGCTTGAGTATAGCACCCTGATTAACCAGAGGTCAGACTATAGTTAATTACTACCATCCAAAACATGTAGAAAATTCTGAGGGTACAAAGCCCAACTGAATGAGTTGTAGTATAAAGGTGAGCTATGTTTGGAGTCTTAACTAGGTTGGATATGAAATTCCAAATCCTCTGAAAAGAAGCAAGAATCACTGTTTACAGGCAACTGATGACAGAGGGTAGTAACTAAACAGCTATAAACTTAGGACCGTGTTTGAGTCATTCCACTTTGGGGCAAATGACCCTATATACATACACCAAGAGATCCTGGGAAAGTTATTATTACACAATAGTGAGCGTTTCTTGGAATGGAATACATGTGCATTAAAGACAGTGATTGATATATTCTATAATTAATTACAAGAAAAACTGTTAAAACAAAAGCATATTTTTAGAGATTAAAGAGATAACTTTCAATTATTTGAATGTTTTACTTTGAGGAACATCACATTCTCTGGAGAGACTAGGTAAAAGAACTATTACTGTATGTCTAACAAAGACTATTTCCATATTAGAGCACAAAACTTCAAAGGAGATTTGTTTAATGACCCATCACTAGACTCAGTCCTGTCCCTAGCTGACACTGTAAAGTAAACAGAGTTGATTTGCCTTTTCCCAGTTATTCTATCTCTGCTTGGGGCTTTTCTTACTGCCCGTCAGCTTCTCTGTGCACTACTTGCCATGTGAGGTCTCCAGCTCCCAAGCAAGTCCAGGTTGACTGGCAAATGCCACACTCTGAATCTGTCTCACCTTCTTCATCCTCCACCCAAGTATTTTATTGTGTACACCTCAGAACCCTGGTCTCTCCTAACTACCATCATAAATTAATCTTATAACAATAAGCACATGTTAGTAGAGTGATATGTGGTATGTGGACACTGCATTGACTGTTCAATGGTGGAAATGTCAGGGAAGTCAGGGAGCATTTTTATGACAAGTGGAACTTTCTGCTTAAATACCTAGAACTGATATATATTCCCTCGACCTGTACTTATAGTGAAGTCTGTGTAACCTTTTAACCAAACTGCAGCACTGCTGAAGAATCATGTCACAATGTCTGAAGGGTTAGCTAGAATTCCCTCTGACATCCTCATTGGTATTGTCTGGTTATCTGATAGAAAATAATATTCACATGTTACTGATACGGGTAGCTTAAACAGGGAGCTAGTTGGTGTTTGAACCCGAGAAACAATGAGATATACCTTTGTTTTGTTTGGTGTTTAGTTGAACATTTCAAGAGCTCCAAATCCATTTACACACCTTATGTGTGAGCCTGCTAGTTTGAAGGTAATGATACTGAATAGCAAAAATATCTTTCACATTTCAGTAGCAATTCAATAAACAGGCAACAGCTTCTGGGGCTATGCTTTTATTTATTTAATTAGTTCCTCACTGCTATTCATTCTGTAGTTTCCAGTGGAGTATTCTTAAATTATTGGAAAGACTGTTTAGTCCAGGCTGATGAGCTCTGACTGTCTTCAGTTGAAAAGTGACATAATTGCATGTAATGTAAGAGCTAAGCATGGATGAGTGTGTATGAGAATATGCTGCTCACTCTGGAAAATTCTTCTGAATCCCTTTGCAACATAGCCATGGTCAACCCTCGATGCAATTCCCCTGTCAGGTGCTGAAGCCACCTCTCCATTATTCAGAGACTACTGCTATTTAGGTGTCCTCATTCTGTTTCTTCTTCTTTCAGATGTCTAGCTTTTGATCATTTTTCTGCTTCGCAGTACCTTCATCCGAAAAAAGAGTATAGGAAATAAACAAAGGCAAAATTTAAACAAATCAATTGCATTGTTTGTAGGACACAGCAGGTGTGCCACCTTCACTCTTCCAACGCAACTCTTTCTTCTAATATTCTCCCCCAAACCCAAACTTTTGAATTCCTTCTTCCTTTATGCAAATCCAACAAGCTCTCAGGCACTCTTTAGGGCCGCAAGATGAAACTTCTTTACAAAAAGTATTGAGGATGTTCTACAGGTAAATTTTCTGACATAAATTGCTACATTAATTCCTCCCTTTGTGGGAGCTATGTACCAAGACCCCCAGTGGATGCCTGAAACCACGGGTAGTACCAACCCACACATTTCATGCCTTTTCTGCCTTAACCAAGTACTTGAGCACTGTGGTCATAACTTTTGCAGTTAGAAATGTGGTAGTAAAACGAGCATGAATATATTTTTTCCTTCTGCATAATTTCACAGATAAAAGATTCATTATTACTGTAGATCTTAGCAACCTCAGCATATGATTTTTTTCTTTTCTTATTAAGTCGAGAACTTTCACCTTTTTATAATAAGGAAGCAATTTATGGATTCTTTTTGGCATATCCAAATTGCTGCATCTCTAATCATGTACTTTGGGATTGTTACTAAGTAAAATAAGGGTAACTTGAATCAAAGCACTACAATACCACAATAATGGATCTAGTAACCAAGATAGTTATTGAGTGAGTAATGAAAAGGGAGTGTCTATTGCATGGATGACCTGGACAAAGGGAAAATTCACATCCCAGTCAGAACAGAGGAAGACTAATGTGAGATTTTTATCACCTTACTCAGAATGGTGTGTCATTTGACTTATGAATTGCTTAATTTCTGAAATTTTCTATTTAATATTTTTGGACTGTTGATGACTGAGGGTAACCAAAATCATGGAAAGTGAAACCGTGAATGAAGGAGGATTACTTACAGAGTACATAGTGTCAGCGATTAGTATTTGTGTGTTTTTAACCAACATTTTAACCTCTGCAGGCCTTACTTGCTTTATCGGCCTATCCCAGGAGAGTACTTGAATGACAAAAGGATATATTCAAACTGCAGTTAGGTCGGTATTTATTTACTACCTACTATGTGCTGTGACAGGAAATTAATTATTCTGATGTTTTGGCTAGCTTCCATCTTCCATTTACTTTTTTGCTCATTCGCTCCAATTCTTTAATCAATTATTTAAATATTAAAAGTAGCATTTGTATCAATGTATAAAGACATTAATACCTTCCTCTGGCCTTATGCTTTCAATCTCTAGCTTACCTGAAGGAATTAAATTTAATACACTTAATAGCTTGGTATAGTCTCATATGCTTTTATTTGTGTTCACACAAAACATACAAACATCTGCTTGTGCCCCAAAAATGTATAAATATACTTCACCTCTTTGTTTTGGAATTCTGCTCAAATGTATTCCTTTTTTTTCCGCAGGAAGTCTTTTCTTCACCACTCTATTTAAAGTTAGGATGTCCCACCCGCTATTGCTTCATCAGGAATTCCATGTGTGACTACACTGGCTTTTTTGTTGTTGTTTTCTTTCTTTTTTTTTTTTTTGAGTTGGAGTCTCACTCTGTCGCCCAGACTGGAGTGCAGTGGCCACTTCCGGCCACCACAGCCTCGACCTGCTGGGCTCCGGCGATCCTTCTGCCTCAGCCTTCCAAGTAGGCCGGAATTACAGGCATGTGCTACCACACCCGGCTGATTTTTTGATTTATTGTAGAGATGGGGTCTTGCTGTCCAGGTGGGTCTCGAACCCGCAGGCTCAGGCAATCCACTCACCTCAGCCTCCCAAAGGCGCGGGATTACAGGCTGAGCCACCAAGCCCGGCATGTTGTTGCTTTCTATAGCACTTATCATCATCAGATATAGCATATATTTTACTTATTTATTTATTGTGTGTGTGTGTGAGTCCCTGCCCCTAGGTTACAAGTTTCATAAGGGCCAGTATTTGTGTTTGTTTTGTTTACTGCTATAAGCAAGTGCTATAGTAGTACCTAGCAGTAAGTGCTCAAAATTATTTATAGAATGAATGTGTGTGGGTGTGTGTGTGTGTGTGTGTGTGTGTGTGTGTGTGTGTATACACATACATATTCACACACATATCTTTGCATATATGTATATAGATATACATAGATATGTGTATGTATATATGCATATATGTTGTTACTTTGTATTTTTAAGGGGGATAATACTTAATAAACAAGTGTACAGTTTGCTTTTCATACTAAACAACCCAGCCAGAAGAATAGACACAATATCTAACTCATTTTTAAAAAATGTACGTGGATAATATTCCACAGTATGTATTCCACATTTTACTTAACCATTTTAATATTGATGGATACCTAGTTGTTTCCATTTATTCCTCTGGCAAGAATATAAGACTTTCATTATTATTCTTATGTGTTGATGATTTTATTTCTAAAAATAATAATAATGACTAAGTTATTGATTGCTTTTAGCCTAGAACTTTTCTAAGCACTTTATATTTACTAGCTAATTTAGTTTTCTTAGCACTCCTCTGCAATAGGTATATAGTTATTATCCTCATTCAGTGGATGATAGTGGAAGAAAGTAAGCCACAGGGAGTTTAAGTAACTTGTCCAAAGTCATGTGTCTGCTAGGAAGCTGAGCCAAGATTGAAACCTGCAGTCTGCATCGAGAGATTGCTTTCTTGACCATTATACTAATTACAAAGTTGGGATTGGCTTGTTAAAGATAATACACATTTTAAGTACAATAGTTATTGCCAGATTTTTCCAAAAAACAATTATTTCACCAATAATAAATAAGACTGTTAATAACAATAATTAAGCGTGTCAGTTTCCCTTTATCCTCTCCAGAAAATTTTAAATGTTTTATGTTATTTTATAATTTTTAAACATTTTACAGAAGTAATGGGTTAAAAGAAAATCTCTTCTGAATACAGCTCTTAGTGAAAATTAATCCTGTGGTGGGGAATTAATACTAGTATGTATGTATTGTTTAAGCAGGAGAAAATGCCTGTCACACATGCCTTCAGTGAAATGGGAGTGAAGGCTAATTGCTAGTGGTTGCAGTCATCTGCCTCTAATTTACTATTAAAGATACAAGGATAAAGGAATGCCTATTCCTGGCAGTGAGGCTGTTTTTAACTGACACTTCCCTTTCCTCTGCATACAATAAAATAAACCAAACCTAGAATGGTAGGTGCCTTGATAAAAAGAAAGAAAGGTAAATGCATGACAGTTAAACCATAATGCCAGGTACACTTGATCTGTTGCTGTTTTGGTACTGGGTTGGGAATCACTTAGTCCACCAAATTTTTTAAAAATACAATTATGGCTGAGTTTATTCTGACTTGGATCAAATTCATTGTACTGAACCATGAAGATAATATGATTATTTAGCAAGGGGATCTATATTACAGACAACAGGTCATGAATGAGAAATGAGATAAAATGTATTCACTTGTAGAACAGCCAACCTTTCCTGGATAATTTCTATCCTTAGGGTGACTTTATAGTTTATTGTCCAAACTGTGAAACTTTGAAAGTAGAAAGATTGCTACCAAAAATTATACTAGTATACCAGATATACACTGAGAAACTTCCAAGAAGACTGAGATGTATAATTATATATTTTAGACTTTCATTTCCTATTTCTCCCACATTCATGCCTCAAAGTCTACTTGTAAAAATATATTGGAGAAGTGATGGACAGTAGTATTTTCCATCTCATTCTTTTTTTATATCTGTCTTTGCTTGTCCCTTCTCCTTCTCTCATTTGATATTTTTCTGTACTGCTGTATTCTTTTGTTTCAAAATACAATATTTAGACTTCTGATTATTAAAATTATAAACAGGAAAAAGATTATCTGAAACTAGCTGGGTGTTTCTTTGGTTCTAGTGTGAATGGACGATGGAGCAATGGTCCTGTCCTGCTGCTTTATCCTGTGCTTGCCCTTTTTAAAATGTCTTATTGCCTGTAATTTCTGACTCATAAAATCCAGTATATGGATTATTATAAAATAGAAATTTTTGAAATCCATGAGAATAATTAAATATTTTAAAGGACATGAGGATGGTAGAGGAAAGACAGAAACTGAACTAGATAGTAAAAGGAAGAGTGAGAAAGCTCTTTATATATATGTTCAAATCCTTCAGTCACAGTTGGTATCAATTCTCTGTATAATACTTACTGCTAGACCATGTTAAATGAGACCTAAATTAATTTGCCCATAAGTCTTAAGAGAGCCAATATTTGTTTTCTGACACAATTATTTGACTGACCTACCAACTGTGAAAATACTTCTTCATGCTAAGGGTTAGGAGAGAGAAGCAGCAGCAAGGTTTGTATACATGTCTGCATATCACCTCACCATCAAAGCTAATTTCATGAAGAGTGAATAGAAGGAAGGATTTTTGTTGTTATTATTACACTTGGTTTTATTTTGTAATTTATAATTATCAGCATTTCAGTGTTTGCAGTGCAGCCATAAGCAAGATTAGCAAATGTACTTGCTCTGTATACTTCTAGAAATACTTTAGTTTTCTCTACATTGTAGAAAGTTGATTTTCTGTATTGTTGTATTGTTAATTGGTTCCTATAAGAATATCATTTAGATTTTTTAATTGATTACTATAAGAATATCATTTAGATATTTTTCATAACTGTATATAAGTAAGTCATCTTTATTAGTTTATTTATGAACTCTAGAAAGTGATTTTAGGGGCAGAGGGATGAGTTGTATTATTTAATCATACTCTGGTGAGTCGATGAACATATGGATTTAAAGATGTTGAGAGAGAGAAGCAGACACTTGAGGCTATGTTAAATGATCACTGTTCTAGGATATGTATAGAACTCAAACTGACATATAGTAGGTACTTAATAAATGTTTGTTGAATTAATGAATTCTCAGACCTGCCTGTAATTCCTTTGCAACATGTGACAACACATATGGACCCTCTGATACTCAATATTGTCTTCTGCAAAATGAAAGTGTTAGACAATGATCTCTAAGAATTATTTCTTCTCTAAAATTCTATGATTCTTGACAGTAATTAACAACAATGAATTAGTTCCAAAGGCCCATGGATGCTCAGGTAAACTATAGACAATTGTTAAAGTATTCTTTAATGTGGAAAAATTAACCTTTAAAAAATAAATAAAAGCTGGGCTCGGTGGCTCAGTCTGTAATCCCAGCATTTTGGGAGACTGAGGTGAGTGAATTGCCTGAGACTGCGGGTTCTATACCAATCCAGGCAACTTGGCGAAACCTCGTCTCTACAATAAGTCAAAAAATCAACCGGGCATGGTAGGGTACGCTTGTAATTCTGGCTACTTGAAAGGCTGAGGCGGAAAGATCTCTGGTGTCCAGCAGAGATGCTGCCCGTCAAAAGAGGACTGGATTAAAAAAAATGTGGTACATATACACAATGGAATACTACACAGCCATAAAAAAGAACGAAATCATGAATTTCGCAGCAACCTGGATGGAACTAGAGTCTATAATACTGAGTGATCTCTCACAGAAACAATATCTGAGTATCACATGTTCTCACTAATATAGTGGACCTTGAACATCCAATGTAATACTACAAGAAAATGACTGACAGTAGTGGGAAACTATGGGGGGGGAGATGGGATTAATGGTAGTAAATATCTGTCTGGGGACAAGGAAACACCTCTTATCAAAAACCACTTGAAATATCCTGTGGAGATGTAATTATTTGCAATTAAAAGGTTAATTTTCTTTTTCATAAGTTTTGATTGAGGTTCCGGAGTCTAACTCTTTTAAGATGTATGTTAATTTTAATAATTTACACACAGACCTTTTAATTAGTAGAAAACTTTGTGGTTTCTTCCTTCATTTTATTTCAAAATAGGTTCTTCTTTTAGGTTATGTACCTGACACACCATATTTATTTACCAAGTATGGCATTCACAGTGAAGGAAAACACTAGTAGGAAGCAGTCAGTGGTTACTATTATTTCAAATTATGTTTTCTGCTTCTCTGGACCTTTGCTTATTTATTTTTGTGGGGGTTTTATTGGTTTTTTTCTTTCATTATATTGTTGTCCAAGTTTCTCTAGGACCAGCAACAGCTGAACCAGCAACTGACACTGTCATATCTAATTTTAGAGAGTCTTCCCTAAAACAAAACAAAACAAAAAACTCAAAAGTTCTAAAAATAGCATTATTATGAAATTGGGGGGAAAAATCTAAAAGTAAACTAATAAAAATCAATAAAATTCTGGGCACAGTTTTATTACTGAATGTAAGTAACTATCTACCCAGTTACTGGAATTCACTGAAGAAATCCCATTTCATTAATTGTCCAGCAAATAAGGTCATTATTTCTCTGTTCATTTACAGAAAAGACAGGATGGAGATACTCTGAGTCCTGGACTGTGGGAATGGTATTTAGTTCCTCTCATTTCTCTAGGTGACCTTGCCCTGAGAATTGACAGCCCTGCACAATTCTAATTTCTCCATTTTTACAATATTAAAATTGCTTTATAACTGTAGCAGTAATGATGGTGACAATAGTGGGGGGGTTGATATCTAATATGTAGTTGATCCCTTACATAGCCACACATTTTAAAAATAAATCACTAAGAATCTAACCTCTTCCCTTTTTTTAGTCCATTGGCTACTATTTGGTTTTAGAGAACCTTGCCTCGTCAAGCAGAGCAAACAAGTAGTAATCTCCATGAGAGCAGAGGTCATACTTATTGTTTTATTCACAGTACTTGATACAGTGCATATTGCAGATTTGTGTTCAATAACTATTTGTCAAATCTGTAATGTATATTTACGAGGGGAGACCCCAAACAAACCAGAATTATTTTTTGAAGGGCAGTCCCTCTGTAGTACACACTTACCCCACTAGGTAAGTGTTTTAGGAAACCATCAGCATCAGTGTACAAACTAATGTTGTTGTGAGAGGCTGCATCCAGTGATTTTTTTTTTTTTGAGATTTTTTTCAATGAGTTTGCCCATATTATGATGGAAGATTTTTGAGCACACCTGCCCACATCGTGTTGGGTGTTCGGCAGTTTTTGAGCAAAAAATAGCATAGCCCCTGTGCCTCACCCTCCCTATTCACCCTATCTTGCCTGAGTGACTTTTTTGTTGGTTTCCCGGGTAAAAAATTATCAAAGAGAAGCATTTTGCCCATGTGGAAGAAGGGAAACAAAAACAGCAAAAACAATAAAAGACATCAAAACTGATGAGTTCAAAAACTGTTTTGAGCACTAGAAAAAAATCTCGGGTGAATTTCTTCAAATGGAGAGTACTTTGAAGGTGACTGAAGTTTAAACATGTATGAACAAATACACAATTTTCTATAAATAAATTTCATTTTTGGGGGTGCCCCTTATACTCACATGAACACACACACATACACATACACAAACATACAGACACACAAACACACAGAGGGAGAGAGAGAGAAAAGAGAGAGAGTGTGTGTGTTTACAGTCTGTGTACTTGTAACCTACAAGAAATAAAAACAAATTCAAATGTTAAGGAATACCTACAGTTAATAACATAAAAATCAGCGAGTGGGGTCTAAGTGAATTTAAGGAAACCTATCTAATTTTTATTGTTTCTTCCCAGAAACCAGAGTTAACCATACTTGGCATTGCACGAGTGTTAGACTTTATAAATATGTATCCTTCTGGTTTCTTCTTCTTTAACTTTAGGATAATCACTCATGACCTCTTAGGGTTTTAGTATTGATTAACTATGTATAGAAAGCTCCTAACACATTTCATATCTGGATATATGTTTGTTAGAGGTATATATGAGAATTAGAGCTGGATCATTTGGGGGGCTTTCTGGGTGTTGGCATCAGATGCTTTTCAGATGTGACAATTAGAACAGGCAGTGTGGAAGAGGCCAGAGGCAGGAGATTTCTTTGGTAAATATTGTCTGGTTGAGGCAATTTTATAAGGTATAATAAAATCTTTTCTGTTGAAGGATGTCTGGGATTTCTGTAAGTCTGCACTTAGTTAAGGTATAATAATGCTCTTCCACATTTTCACCCCATTTATTCCATCTTTGGCTATCCAACACTTCTATTTTGTGTTTGAATGTATCTTATCCCAAAACCTTAAATGATTAGGGGAATTCTGGTTTATTTTCATTTCCTTTTACAATTTTTTTCTTTCACTCAAATCTTTATACATGTCTCTTGTCTATATCTGTGTAATCACAGTTGAGTTGGACTTTTAAAGCAAAAGTTGAGCATACTTGTGACCTAAAAGTTGTAGCCAAGCCATATGGCATAGGTATTCAGCACTGAGTGAGAAACAGTGGTGTCTTTACTCACATGCTATCATGAGAGCCTGTCATTTTTTGTTTACTTGCTTCTGGTACCCACATGATGAGCTTATCACTCTATAGTTTAAGGCCATGTATTTCACGAAAATTTGCTTTTTCCATGAATGTTACCTAAATATTGTGGCAAGAAGATGTTTCTATATGATTTAGCTTCTGTCTTACTCATGAATAATAAATCTACACTCTCACAGTCACTATAGGGTGATGCTATAATTTTAAAAGTACAAATTACCAAGTTTATTTGAAGACATTCAGGTGACTAAAGAATCCCTTCCTGTATATAGTTGAAATGAAACTAGACTGTGCAGTCTGGATCATCCTGTATATCTATGCAGTTCGAACTGACCTGCATTCTGTCTTTCACTTATGTTTTGTTGACCCAGGCCATGCTTCTTTGAAGTTGAAGAAATTTATGAGACACGGCTAAAAAAGTTCTTATTCTTGGCCACTAATAATCAACACACAGAGAGAGAGTCACACTATCAGTAAACCCCGAGTGACCTGAATCTATCATAAAGACTGCCTGTGGCCAGCAGTACAGGCCATTTTATACATGGTATGATACATTTTACTGACCATGTTTGGCTAAACTGGCTGCCTCAGGTGACTATCTTGTTTCCATTAAAGCACTTGTGTTAGGAAATTACCTGAAACCTAAGAAGCTATTTTCTTTACTATTAGAATATAAATAACAAATGGACCCTGGTGATTATTATATTGCTTCCACATTCCCCACCAATCCCTTTGGGCCAATCAGTGACCGATTGAGGGTGGGTTTTTGTTCTGTTTGCATTGCCTACTTTCAGGGTCACAAACCTGTCCTTTCTGTAACTTAGGGGCTCTTTAGTGACCCATGTTTCACTGTGTTTGCTGTACAGCAGATGTCTGACTCTTTAAAGTTTCCCCTGAGCAAGATATCCTGTCTTTCCAAATACATCGAAAGTAGGTGCAGGAATTTCATATTTTCTTCCTTTCTACTCCAGGGATCAGTGATGGATGGTCAATGCTGTTCATTTTTTTTTTTAAGATTTCCCCCTTTTGTTTGCTAAACCTTTATCCTTCATTATTTACTTTGTTCCTATTATGTATGTCCTGGTATAAATTCTTCATACCTAATGGAACAACTTTTCTTCTCTCTTTCACTTCCTCTTTCACATTTTCACTTTGTGAAGAATCCATCAATCTTGACTCTTGAATCATGAAAATGATCCTACAGTCACTGAATTATAGACTCATAGAAAGTTAGAGCTGAAAAGGAGATAAGTTATATTTATTTTGTATCCATGTTTCCAACAGAGCATATCCTGGCTCATTGTAACTGCACGAAAATTTCCCCAATGCAGCTTCATATTCTAGAAAGCATACCACATGCTCTTGAGTTTGGGGTTTTAATGCAAAACTCCAAACATCTATTAAATTGAGCTCATTGTGTTCTAAGACTATACTGCTCTAAATGGTGCTGAAGGCACTTCCAAATATAAGCATTTTTTTACCTGAAAGCTTAGGGAATGTCATTTGAAGGACACAGGGATGATCCATATCAAAACATATTCTTCATCTGCTGAACCCAGACCCCTTTGTAGAGGAAAGGGATATTGTCTCTTATGCATATGTTTGAGAATTGTATTAAACTGTTATCTCACATATTACCATCAGCATACATTGGTTCAGATCCTCCATTTTTTTTCTCTATTGTTTTACTTAGAAGAGGAAATTTCCTATAGGTGAGTAATCAAAAGAAGATTTGATATGAGTTCTGGAAATAAGGATGAACACATTGCATTTACACTGAAGAATAGGGTAATGGAGACCAGTATTAAGAAAGGAACTGAAACCACAGGACACAAAATGTAATTGTTCCCAACCGCTCTAATTTCCCTACCTTGAGACTGAGAAGAAGGCAGGTCCAGTACTCTCCTATGACAATTCGGCACATAAAAGACTATTGTTAGCATGGCTGATGTCAGGATGTTATCTAAAGCACTAGCGCCCTATACTAAGCTCACCTCATCCCCTCTTAGACACTTCCTCATAGTGTTTTAATACTGTTGCTATTATTTAAGATTTATACAGCTCTTTTCTCTGAGGAAAATTACACCTTTCAAATGTTGACTTAGTGCTACCCTAGCCCCGTTAGTCATTGCTTATCCAGCCAATACAATAAAGCTCCTTTAATCTTTTTCATAAATACATCATTCCATTTATTTCATCATTTCAGTGCTGTCCTCTGTCCTCAGTCCAATTTCTCAGTGCATTTCAAATGTCGCGGGGCCTGATGCTGTGCTCAGCCTGACTAGAGTCAAGGAAGGTGGGAGTCATTTCTCTATATTTTTGCTCTGCCCCAGCATAATGGATCACTGTATTCAGTTCAAAATAGCATCAGCCCCTTCGGCAGCCATATCACATTGCAAACGGATATCTAATTTGTCCTCCATTATTAGTGCCAGGTCTTTTTTCAGCATTACCACTCACCAGGTTTTTCTTGTCCATTGAATTATTTTGCTCAAGATGTATTGGTTTTCATTTTTCTAAGCTGAATCTCATTTTGTTATTTTCGACTCATATCACTGCTCTCTCTGGGTCAATTTATATGACATATCAGGAGCTTCAATGGTATCTGCCATACAGCTTCACTCATCACCTGCAAAGTTCATTAATGAGCTATTTCCACTGTTTCCTTATCCAGGAGATCATTAAAATAATGGAAATAATCTTTCTTCCAGGTCATTTTTAAAGAGATTTAATAGGGCCAGCATTAACAATACCTGAACAAGAAAAAACACTTTTTAACACTATTTTTATACATAAAAGATGATTCTTTCTACTTTGTTCCACTTTAAATTATCTAAATTAATTTGAGTTACATTCTTAATAGAGAGAGGTTTTGAGAGTTTGCTAATATTTACATATTTTCATAGAGACTCCATTTTACCTATGAATAACTTGGAGTTATTAAAACAAAAATCAGTGTTGAAAGTGTTTAAATGTTATTATCTTAGTTACTTGTAGGCCATCTGGATCCCTAAAAGGATCATTTAGCTTCTCTTTTCTCCATATGCCACACAAGTAATCACATCAACTTCTCCTCTTACAATAGGATTGATGATAAGCATATAAAGCTTATCAGAAATTTCTCCTTCTCCTAGGTTGAAAGGGCCAGAGAAAATTACAAAGAATGTGTTTGTTTGGGTGTGGTTTATAGTTTACTTTAAGAGAGTCTAGACGTGGAAAGAAATATTAACTTGTTATAAGAATTCCTAGGTTCTGAGATTTACTGAGCAGTGAGGCACTTATTCTAATAGAGTCTTGGATCTGTGTTTACACAGAGTATTGTGTATGACAGATATGCACTGCTGTTTTTTTATATGTAAATAAAAAGTATGGTTAGTAAGAAAATATGCATATTTTCCAAAATAAATACTGTCAAATGAATGTTCACTGATCATTTTTAATATTTAAAAAAGAGTCCCCAGAGGGCAAATGTTGGGTTCACTGCTCTGGAATAAATATTTCAATAAAGTGTCTAATCTTTGTAAAGAATACATGTTGGGAAAGACTCATCCGAGAGTCCATTTTCTTATCTTGAGATTTGTTTGACACTATTTGGCAGCATTCCATTAATTTTCCTCAATTATAAGGGGTAATAGCTTTGATCTGCATTGAGATATCTAGGGATCTTTGATATTTAGTTAACATGGGATCAGTGACAACAACAACAAAGAAAATAACAGTAATTATTAAATTTTTACTCTGATAATTTAATTCCCATATTAGAGGGGTACCCCAACACCCCAGAATTTACTTATAAAAAACTGTATATTCTTACACGTTTAAACTTCAGTCATCCTTCAAGTACTCTCTGTTTGATGCAATACACCTATCAAGACATTTTTTTCCACTGTTCAAAACAGTTTTTGAGCTCTTCAATTTTGATGCCCTTTAGTGATTCTGCAGTTTTTTTATTTCACCTCTTCCACATGGGCAAACCATTTCCCTTTGAGGCCTTTTCTCATTGGGAAAACAGAAAAAGTCGCTCGGGGGCAAGATCAGGTAAATAGGGAGGGTTGGGTATGGGGGTCATGCTGTTTTTGGTCAAAAACTGCTGAAAACTCAGCAAGGTGTGGGTAGGTGTGCTCATAAATGACCCATCATTAAATGGGCAATGCACTGACAGACTCAGAAAAAAAAATTTTGTTGAAGCTGAACACAGCCTCTCACACCAATGCTAGCTGGTACACTGATGCTGATGGGTTCCTACAATACTTACCTAGCAAGGGAGGCCAGTACTACAAAGGGCCTGCCCTGCAAAAGATAATTCTTTTGGGGGGTTCCCCTATATATTATAGGCACTGCATCAGGTGCATTCTTACTTACACATTGCCTCTTCTAATCCTTAACATAATTTTGATATATCATTATCTCTCCATTTTACATGTTAGAAAATGTGTCTTCTGAGATAATGATGACTAAATTATCTAAAGTCATACAAGTTTTAAGTAACAGGAATTATTGAGTGACAAAGGCAGAACTATCAGATTCTTGAGTCCTTGCTCTACCCTCAATGCATTGCAGGCTTTCTGACCATGCTACATGCTCTACCCCTTAACTTGGAACTGTAAAATAACCATGTTATTATGCTTTAGACTCTGTGGATTAGGGATTTGGGCAGAGCCCAGTGAGGACAGCTTGTTTCTCTTCACAACTTCTGTAAGAACAACTGGGAACACCCAAGGCTAGGAGTGACTCTGTGACTTGGAGTGACTTGATGGTTAGGAACTAAAAATATCTAGAGGTGTCTTCACTTAGATACATGGTAGTTGATCCTGGGACTTCACCTGGGGAAGTCATCAAACACACTTACAGTGATATATTTATGTGAAGCATGGCAAACCTCAGACTTCTCTCTTGGTGGTTCAAGGCTCTGAAGGCAAAGTATTTGAAGAGAATCAGGCAGAGACTCTATTGCCTCTTATGACCTATCCTTGGAAATCATATAACATCACTTCTGTGCTCTACTAGTCAACCATTCCCTAAGCTTAGCCCAAGTTCCAGGGGAGAGAATGTGTACCCTTCTTTCCCATAGGAAAATGTCAAACAATTTTCAAACATGTTTAAAAATCTTTATAATTCAGTATCATAAAACATCTTATTAGTGGCTGTGATGGTCATTCAATGCTGTTAATTGTTTTCAAATTTTGAAATGTATTCTTAAAGAACTCCATTGCTTATGGCTTTGGTTTATTTACTGTGGCTCTCAACCGTAGTTCCAAGTTATCATTCTTGGGAACATAATAAACCCATCAGTTGTGAACTTTGCTCCAAATTTACTGAAACAAAATCTACTGGAGGGAAGTATAGGATCTGTAGTTTCACCGAGTTTCTGGTGATTCCTAGACAGCTGGCCTGACCTGCACACCAAGTTTTACTTACATTGCTCTCTACAGATAGAGATGTTCTCAGAAGTCTACATGGTAAATTCCCTGGCTTCTGCTTTTGAAGCAGCTAGTCTGTCATGCTCATCTTTTCTCTCTGCCTAGGAGAGGCACCTCACCTGAAGCTTTACAAAATATCCCCTTTACATTTGCAAGTGGAATCCTGAGAGCTTCCTTCTCCAACTCATCAGGAATGGATGACAGGATTCTAAACAAAGTCTCTGCTGAAGCTATCACAGTGGGAGGTGTACCAGCTTAAAGAGGTTGGTTGATAATCACTCTACTGTGAATGGCTGGGCTAGTAGCACCCAGGGATTCAATTTGCATATTTATAACTTGATGTGTTCACAGAAGTGCCACTTTGGGGTGCCACTGTAGCAGCTCCACTCCAATGAAAACATCTTCAAAGAGCCTTGTCAGCTTCCTTCAACATACTTCTGATCCTTAGAACTAGAGAAGAGTGGAGTCCATGCCTCAGGAAGAAACTTGATAAAGTCTGTTAACTCTTTCTCTCCCTAGACACCCATCTCTCAGCTGCAGCAGCAACCAGTCTCCTCAGTGGAAATTTGAGCACTACTTGAACTGAAAATAAAAGAGAGGAAGACTGTTTCTATCTTGCCTCTTTCTGATTTTCAGATTATCATGAATTTCACACACAGTCAAGATTTTATGTGGAAACATCTAGTATCCATACATGGAGTGGCAGAGAAGAGCTTATAAAGGAACAATTGGGGAGGATAAAGATATTTGAGGATAGAGTACTTTATGGAAGAGCTTTCTGTAGCTTTGGGTCCAGAAGTGCACTTGGTAGTTATTTTGAGCATAGAACAGGTTACTAAGGAAATTGTCTTGCAATTCAATTTGTGATGTGAGCCCTGTGGCATGTATCCACAGGATAGGAAAGGCAAAGTCAGCTTCCAAAGCTTACTGGACCACAGTTGTCCTAAAACTCAGACACTTACAACTATGTCTAAAAAAGTAAAAGAGGTGATGGTGAGTAAAAATCATTTCCATAAATCCTCCATCAAGTTGAGAGTCTTTGGACATAGTAAATAAAACAAACAAAAAACAATGAAAGTCAAAATATTTGGAGGACTAGGGGATAAGGTTATGAAGGACAAGAAGCAAATAGGTAACATTTAATCGTCCCTTCTTTTCATACTGGGTCCAGCTATCTAGTTCTTAAGTATAATTCTTAGACAATTTGCGTCAGAATCCTTTATAGGAAAAATGAAGATGTCTGGAACCCAACTTACATTTATTGAATCAGCAGCTCAGTTGGGGGGGGTGGATTCTGGAAACAAAATTTGTAGCAAGTTGCTCATTGACGCAGATGCACACTTAAGCTAAAAAAGTATTAGCCTAGATCTTACTATTCCTGGTGTCTAAGAAGGATGTTCCCGAAGATTTATTTGTTTAACTGTACATATCTTTTTTCTGTCCCTGACCCTCAAGGGGACCCAGGGGGACCAGGAGTGTCTTTTGAAGTTTGATGGTGTTAAGTGATTGATGTTTATCCAGTAGTTTATGGCCTTCATGAAGGTCTTCTTTGATATTAACCAGTTATTAGTTCAAAAAGCATTCTATATGACAGAGTTGACCAGAGTGTAACATACAGTAAAAATGTCTCTTTGGTTTTTGAATAAAAGTTAAGAGATTATATACTATATCCCAATCTGGTAAAATTATTTGTCCAAATGACTTAAGTTTCTTAGCACTAGAAGAGGCAGTGGAGGCTGTGTAACATTCTAATCAATATAGAGTTACAACAGATATCAAATTAACTATGATTGTTTTCCAATTTTTGTATTGTGTTATAATAAACAAAACATAAAAATTACCATCTTATTCATTTAAAATTTATAGTTTAGTGTATCAAATACATTCATGATATTGTGCAACAATCACCCATTCATCTCCTTAACATTTTTTTTATTTTGTAAAACTGAAACTCTAATCTTATTAAACAATAACTCCCCATCCTTTGCTCCCCTCAGGCACTGGCAGTCACCATTCTATGGTCTATGTTTTGACTATTCCAAGTACTTCATACATGAAATCGTACAATAATTGTCATTTTGTGACTGGCTTATTTCACTTAGCATGTCTTCAAGGTTCATTCATATTGTAGCATGTCTGAATTCTCTTCCTTTTTAAGGCTGAATAATATTCATATTATTCATATCCCACATTTGGCTTATCCATTCATTCATCAGCGAACACTTGAGTTACTTCCACATTTTAGCTATTGTGAGCAATGCTGCTATGAACGTGGATGTATAAATATCTCTTCAAGACCTTGCTTTCAGTCCTTTTAAGTATATACCTAGGAGTGGAATTGCTGGATTATATGATAATTCTGTTTTTAATTTTTTGAGGAATTGCCATACTGTTTTCCATAGCAGCTGTATCATTTTGCTTTACCACCAACAGTACCCAAGCATTCCAATTTCTCTGCATCTTCACTGACACTTTTTATTTCCAGTTATTTTGATAGCAGTCATCTTATTTTGATAGTATCTGTGAAGAAGGTAATATTTCTTCAACAATGGGTGTGAGATAGGATCTCACTGTAGTTTTGATTCGCTAATGATAGTGATGTTGAATGTCTTTTCATGAGATTTTAGCCATTTGTATATCATATTTGTATATCAATGCTCTTTTTCTATTATTGATTTGGGATGTTTGTTTATTTTTGAGTTGAGGCCTCACTCTGTCTCCCAGGCTGGAGTGCAGAGGCACACTCATGACTCCCCAAAGACTTAACTTCCTAGACTCAGATGATCCTCGCACCTCAGCCTCAGTCTCCCAAGTATCTGGGACTACAGGCACATGCTAGCATCTTTGATTTTTTTTTTTTTTTTTTTTTGGTAGAGACAGGAGCTCACTGTGTGACCCGATTAGTCTTGAACCACTTATCTTAAGTGATAGTACCACCTCAACTTCCCAGAGTGCTGGAGTTACAGATATGAACCATAGTGCCTAGGATTGTTTATTTATATGTTTTTGAATTTTAGTATTCTCTCTATATTCTGGATACTAACCCTTTATCATATATGATTTGCAAGTATTTTCTACCATTCTGTGGGTTATCTTTTTACTCTGATGATAGTGACTTTTCATACACAGTTTTTATAAAGTCCATCTTATCTTTTTTCCTATTATTTTGTTGCCTAAACTTTTGATGTCATATCCAAGAAATCATTGCTGAATCCAATACTGTGAAGTCCTTGTCCTATGTTTTCTTCTAAGAATTTCACAATTTTAGGTCTGATATTTAGATCCTTTATTCATTTTGTGTTAATTTTTGTATATGGTGTTTATAGGGGCCCAACTTCATTCTGTTGCATGTAGATATCCAGTTTTCCCAGCACCATTTGGTAAAGAGATCATTCTTTTTTCATTTAATAGTCTTGGCACCCTTGTCAAAACTCATTTGACCATACAGATGGTCCCCAACTTACAATTTTTCAACTTTATCATGATGTGAAAACACAACTTATTCAGTGGAAACTGTTCTCGGCGTACCAATAAAACCTTTTTTTTTTCACTTTCAGTATAGAAATCAATTAAATTACATGAGATAGTCAATACTTAATAAAATAGCCTTTGTGTCAGGTGATTTCCCCCAACTGTAGGCTAATGTGTTTTGATCATGTTTAAGGTAGTCTAGGCTAAACTATGATGTTTGGTAGGTCAAATGTATTAAATGCATGTTTCACTTATGATATTTTCAACTTATGAAGGATTTATCAGGACAAAACTCATCATTAGTTGGTGAGCATCTGTGTGTACAAAGGTTTAGTTCTGGGCTCTCTGTTCTAGTACATTGGTCTACATGTCTGTTTTTATACCAGTACCATACTTCTTTGATTACTATAGTTTTATAGTAAGTTTTAAAATCAAGAAGTGTGAGTTCTCCAGTTTTGTTCTCTGTTTCCAAGATAATTTTGGCTATTTGGAGTCCTTTGATATTTCATATAATTTTAGGATTTTTTTTCTGCATCTACAAAAATATCATTGGAATTTTGATGTAGTGGCATTGATTCTGTACATTCCTTTAGTTAGTATTGAATCTTAACAATAAGTGTTTCAATTCAAGAACATAAGATTTGTTTTCATTTATTTATGCTTTATTTAATTTTTTCAGCAGTGTTTCATAGTTTTCATTTACAGTGCTTTCATCTCCTTTGTTAATTGCTAAGTATTTAATTTTTTCATGCTATTATAAATGGAAGTTTTTTGTAACTTTTAAAGATTGTTCATTGTTAATGTGTAAAAATGCAACTATTTTTTGTGTGTTGATTTTCTATCCTGCTATTTTGCTAAGTTTGTTTATTCATTCTGACAGTTAGTGTATATGTAATCTTTAGGGTCTTCTACATATAAAATCATATTACTTGCAAGCCGATGCAATTTTAGTTTTTCCTTTCCAATTTGGATTTATTTCATTTCTTTTTTTTTCTTGAATTATTCTGGTTATAACTTCCAGTACTATGTTTAATAGAAGTGGTGGAAATGGGCTTCCTTGCTTTGATTTTGACCTTAGAGGAAAATCTTTAAGTATTTCACCATTGATAATGATGTCCACCATGTGTTTTTGTTTATGGCTTTTTTTATATTGAGGTGGTTCCTAGTTTGTTGAAATCATATATATACATATATAAATGTATACATATATGTGTGTGTATAGATAGATAGATAGATAGATAGATAGCTATAGATATAGATATAGATATAGATATGTTGTATTTTGTCAAATATCATTTTTCCATCAACTGATATGGTCACATTTTTTTCTTCATTCTGTTATATTACATTGGTTAATTTTTGTCCGTTGAATTATTCTCGCATTCCAGGAATAAATTGCACTTGATCATGGTGTAAGATCCTTTCATTATACTGCTGAATTTGGTTTTCTAGTATTTGGTTGAAAATATTTGCATCAATGTTCATAAGGGATATTGGTCTGTAATAGCTTTGTGTGACTTGTATATAAGAATAATGCTGGCCTCATTCTATTCTATAAGAATAGAATGAGTTAGGGCTGTTCCTTACTTTTCGATGTTTTGGAAAAGTTTGAGAAGGATTGATTTTAGTTCTTTAAATTTTGGTAGACTTCATTGATGAAAACATCAGGTTTAGGGCTCCTCTTTTTGGGGAGATTTTTGATATCAATTTAATCTCCTTTCTAGTTATAACTCTGTTCATATTTTCTATGCCTTTGTGATTTGGTCTTGGTAGGTTTTGTGTTCTAGGAATTTGTTCATTTCAAAAAGGTTACCAATTTGTTGGCATACAATTGTTTGTAGTGCTGTTTTATAATTCTTTCTATTTCTGTAAAATCAGTAGTAATGTCCTCACTTTCATTTCTTATTTTAATAATTTGGGTTGTCTCTTTTTGCTTAGTTCTTATAGCTAAAGTTTTGTCAATTTTGTTGATCTTTTCAAAGAACCAACTTTTGCTTTTATTGATTTTTTTATTACCATTTTTCTATTTTTTAAATCTTTATTTATTTATGTTTTTAGCTTTGGGTTTAGTTTGTTCTTCTTTTTGTAGTTCCTTATGTTATAACATTACATTATTGTTTTGAGATTATCTCTTAATATACATATTTATAGTATACATTTGAGAGGAATGTGTATGTATTTGGTTGAGTATTTTGGATATGTCTGATAGATATAGTTAATTGGTTTAAGTCCTATATTTTCTTACTTATTTTCTGTCTGGTGTTTTTTTTCATTATCGAAAGTGAGGAATTTAAGTTTCCAACTATTACTGTAAAACTATCTACTTCTCCTTTTCTGTGTTTAGCTTCATATATTTTGATGGTCTATTATAAGTTGCATATATGCTTATAATTTTCATATCTTCTTACTGTATTGAACATTTTATTAATATACAATTTCCCTTTGTTGTCTCTTGTAAACTTTTTTGATTTTAAATTTATTTTGTCTGATGTTAGTATAACCACCCCTACTCTATTTTTGTTACTGTTTTGTTTGGAATATATTTTTTCATTCTTTCACTTTCTTTTTCTTTTTTCTTTTTTTTTTTTTTTTTTTTTTGAGTTGGAGTCTCACTCTGTCACCCAGACTGGAGTGCAGTGGCATGCTCCCGGCCACTGCAGCCTCGACCTGCTGGGCTCCAGCGATCCTTCCACTTCAGCCTTCCTAGTAGCCGGAATTACAGGCATGTGCTACCACACTCAGCTGATTTTTTGATTTATTGTAGAAATGAGGTCTCACTGCCCAGGCGGGTCCCGTGGGCTCAGGCAATCCACTCACCTCAGCCTCCCAAAGGCATGGGATTACAGACTGAGCCACCGAGCCTGGCATTCTTTCAGTTTTAACCTATTTGTGTCTTTGAATCTAAAGTGAGTCCCTTGTAGACAGCATATAGTTGAACCATATATTTTTATATATTCTGCTAATCTCTGTCTTTCTATTAGATAATTTAATCCATTTACATTTAAAGTAATTGCAGATGAGGGCTGACTTCTATCTTTTTGCTACTTATTTTCTTTTTCAGCCCTAATTTTCTGCATAACTCTACTCTTTTGTGTTTAGTTAGTATTCTATAAAGAAATGTTTAAATTTCTTTTGCATTTCCTTTTTGTCCTATTCTGTATAAATTTTCTTTATGGTTACACTAGAGATTGTACTCAACATCCGAAACTTATAGTACTCTAATCCGAATTTATACCAGTTTCACTTCAATAACATAAAAAAAACTCTGTCCCTTTACAGCTTCATCCCTACTCTTTCTGTTGTTAATGTCATAACATTTTATCCTTATACATTCTGTGACCTAACACATTAATAATTGTTTTAAATGCATTGTCTCTTAAGTTATATATAAAACAAAATATGAAGTTATAAACTAAACTTATAATAAAACTGTCATTTAGACTAATAATTTTTATATATGGATTATACATACATAATATAGGAAACAAAAAGTGGCATCATTATCCATTGTTACAATAATGCTAGTTTTTATAATTTCTGATGTATTTATCTTATTGATATTTGTATTTCTTCATATGGTTTCAAGTTATAGGCAAGTGTTCTTTCACTTTACTTTGCAGTACACTCTGGAGCATTTCTTGCTGAACAGGTCTAGTGGTAAGGAATATCTTCAAATATTGTTTATTTAGGACTGTCTTAATTTCTCCAGCCCACTGCCTTCTGGCCTCCAAAGTTTCTGAGGAGATATTTGCTTATAATCTTGTTGAGGAGCCCTTGTACATGATGTGTAATTTTTCTCTTGCTGCTTTCCAGACTGTCTTTGTCTTTTCTAAGTATGATTATAATGTGTCTCATTGTGGGTCTTTGTAAGTTCATCTTATTTGGAGTTTGTTGAGTTTCTCAGGTGTTTATAATTCTGTCTTTAGTCAAACTTGGGATGTTTTCAGCCATTATTTCTTCAAATATTATCTCTGTTTTTCTCTCTCTCTCTCTTCTCTATCTGGAACTTCCATAAGTATATATGGTCCACTTGATGGTTTCTGTCTTCTTAAATTTATTGAGACTAATTAGTGACCTTTACAAATCACTTAAGTGCTGTTTTCTGTCTGTCTTTCTTTCTTTCTTTCTTTCTTTCATTCCTCAGGCATGAGAATTTCCATTGTCCTAATTTCCAGCTTAGTGGGGTTTTTTTTTCTGAATAATCAAATCTGTCTTTGAAGTTCTCTGATAATTTTTTTGTTATTATACTTTTCAGATCCAGAAATTGTTTTTTATTGTTTCTTTTTACATTTTATAACTTTTTATTGATATTTCTATTATGTTCATACATCATTTTTTTAACTTTGTCCATTTTTTGTTTAGTTCTTTGAGCATCTTTAAGAGAGTTGTTTTAATATTTGTCTAGTAGATCTGCCATCAGGTCAGTTTCTGTTGATTTATTTTTTTCCCTTTGAATGTGTTATATTTTGTTCTTCCTTTGTGTGCCTTGTGTTTTTTTTTTTTTTTTATGTTGTTGTTGACAGCTGGACTTTGAATCTAATTATGCAATAACTTTGAAAATTAGATTCTGCCCCCTCTTCAGGGTTTGGCATTTTGTTGTTTTTGTTTATTTCTTTTTTTTATTGTTATAGACTTTTTCTGTACCAAGAATTAGCCTGAGGGATAAACTTAGACCCTTCTCATGTCTTTTCTGAGGCTGTACCAATCCCTGGACCTTTGTGGTCACTTTCTAATTTTTCTTTATTGCAATTGTTTTTGGATGTCTGAATTTTTAATGATTATTTTCTAAAAGGAGAAAAAAAGAACAATAAAGAGATGGGTAAAAAAAAAACATGCTGATGCTTTATATATTCTGAAGGTCTTATCAGTCACAAGAAGCAGAGCTTGCAACAGTGAAAGCAGGTACAACAACAATGGCCACCTGCTTCTTTGTCTCCATTTCTGTGATCAGAAGCATTAATCAGAGATCAGACTCCATATTCCTTATATCTTCAGGACAGGGTCTTTTTGTCCATTCCGGCTCTCACAAGATATGTGCAAGCTGCTCCAGGAACACCTATACAACTGCTTGTCATAGGGCTCAGGATGCAAGATGAGTAGCTGTTTTTGTACTGAAGTTGATCAAAATTGACTTCACTTTGCTATTCAGTTTTTCCCCTGGAAGTTACAAGTTTTCAATAGACTTCAGAATTCCAAAATATTTACATCAGACTGGTTCTACCAGTGCTATTGTTGTCTAGATAAGGAGAAAGATAACTGATGCTTCCCACTCCACTGTCTCTCCAAAATCTTCTCTTATGTGATGTGTTGTAATAATTGAACACTATAAAAAGATCATGTGAGTTAATTGCCCTCTTGAGTGAAGTTCTTGAAATAGTGATGTAGAGAAGAGCCACTTAAAAAAAGTAGAATGATTTGAATTCTACAAAAAAGATACCTGCACATATATGTTTGTTGCAGCTCTATTCACAATAGAAAAACATGGAACCAACCATGTTGCCCATCGAAGCTAAACTGGATTAAAAAAAAATGTGGTGGAATTTATACAATGGAATATTATGCAGCCTTAAAGAAGGACAAACATATGAACTTTGCAGCAACTTGGATGGATTTAGAGTGGATCATACTCAGTGATCTATCACAGAAACAAAGAACAGACACTCATAAGTAGACTTTGAACAATTATACTATAAGAAACCATTTGGCAGTAATGAGAAACTGTCAGGGGAGTGGGGGTGGAATTGGCTGTTGAGGGAAACTGCTAGGGGATAGAGGGATATACCTCATCAACAAGGGTACCTGCATAATCAACGTTTGCATACCTAACCCTGAATTGTACCCCACATCTTTATAATTTAAAAAAGTAGTAATTATTCAGTGACTGATATGTGCAAACATTGTGTTAGGTCAGTGACACATGGAATTGTATTTAATTCAACGTAAACTGTCAATATTTATTTTTTGGTTTTTTTTGTTTTTTGTTTTTGAGTTGGAGTCTCACTCTGTTGCCCAGACTGGAGTGCAGTGGCCGCTCCCGGCCACCGCAACCTCGACCTGCTGGGCTCCGGCGATCCTTCTGCCTCAGCCTTCCAATTAGCCAGAATTATAGGCATGCACTACCACGCCCGGCTGATTTTTTTTTTTTTTTTTTATTGTAGAGATGAGGTCTCACTGCCCAGGCGGGTCTCGAACCCGTGGGCTCAGGCAATCCACTCACCTCAGCCTCCCAAAAGCGCGGGATTACAGGCTGAGCCACCGAGCCCAGCTAATATTTATTTTTTAAAAGCATCTTTTTATATCAGTTAGCCAGCTTCTTATTTATTCATTTATTTATTTATTTAACTAATTCATGTTGTGTGAGTATTTTTCCCCCAAGTAATCACTGAGAACAAAATGGAAGTGACTAGAAACCCCTAATTTAGATATACTTCCATCTAACATTCGAAGTGTAGTCAAATGGTATATTTTTTCTAATTCAGCCCTTATCATTATATCATAGAGTTCTTCTTAATATTTGAATAATGTATAAGCACCTGGTGTTGGCAGAATACTATTGAATATTGAAAATTTAGACCCTATTCCATTTGTGGGTTTTTTTTTTGATAGCTATGCACTTGCACGTATAGCAGCATGAAATTGTAGAGAAGAAACAAAAGTCCAAAGTTCACATTTATTTAAAAATTTTCAACTTTATTCTTAATAATGAGATCCATCTCTGTTAGTTTCAAAACCTTTCATCAATCCAGAAACAAACAACTGGGATTTGTTTCATTTAACAATATTCACAAAAACAATTTATCATGAATTTTAAAAGACATTGCATATGAACCTCTCTACTTGTAGTTAAAATGCCTTAAGTGACTCTCTGCTTGAGTTTATCTAACCCTAAAATGAAAATAAAAAATAGATCAACTTCATTGAACTGTTGGAAGTATTTAAAAATGTGCATTCAGTGCTTAACCCAGAGCTTATTAAAGCTCAACACATGTTTCTAATTATTATTTAAATAGGTAAGTTTGTAACATGTAATAAATTCTACCTACATGCCAATAGCTTATTCTTATTAAAAACCACCCTACAATTTATGCATTTTACTAACCCAAGGTACCTTACCTTGCATTATTCTGTGACATTAAACATTATTAATATTATGAAACCATCTTGATGACAATGAAATTATGCACTTTAAAGATCTAGAAATTCATACTTATTTGCTTTTATTTTCACATACATCAAGCTATATTCCTATATATATTGGAGTCATGGAGATTTATTTAAATCTTAAATGGTAATGACATTATACTATTTTTACAATAAGCATATAGAAACCATGTATTGTTTTTTAAAAGAAAAATCTTGGATAAAATGTGTTCATCTCTGATGAATGATAATTAACTTTTTTTCAGGACATTAGTAATGTATAACAGCATCATCCCTTTCCCATTTTACTTTTTATTGTCAGGGTACAGATGGGCCATCTTTGTTGACAAGACAGTAATGATGATGCCCCTATCACTTTTCAGCTCTTCTCATTAGCTCCTAACCACCTTCATTTATTATGACTGATTCTCCCTAATTCAGTACATTAAATGTTAACAAATGGTTCTCATTTTACATGACAATTCGAATAATTAATGATTATAGAAGCATATTAGGCATTTAATGCCAAAATATATTACCTGTAATGTTAATCTCTAATTTGGGTTTCTTTTGTATGTTGGGAATAAAATATACTGTTTAGAGATCACATTTGAAACATGCTTGCATTTCTACAACTCTCCTTCTCAATCTTCTGCCTATTAATTTAAGTCAGTGAAGAATCCTGAATCCAATTTTCCATTATCAGTGTCACACTTTCAAGAGAGAGCTTTGTGGCTCAAAAAAGAGTAGTGTAGCTATAATTCATAATGGAGAAGAAAATAAGGCAATTAAGGAAAATATTCTTGGCCTTGCATTGCTTTATTGTCCAACTGACAATGGCAGAAGATCACTTCCTTTGCATAATGGATTACTACTCTTTCTTCTATCCAGATTTGGTTAGAAGGGGGTGCAAGCCTAAATACTTGCAGTCTCAACTAATGAACATCAAAAAGACCATAGACAAAGAAATGGAAAGAAAAATGCACATGTACGGGAGGAAAAGGATTCAGTGCTATAGAAATAAGGAAAAGAGCTGAAGAACTGATTGAGATTGATCACACAACTGTCTATCAAGAGCCCTGACAATTTGTAATATCTCAGCACAAACAGAATGGGTGCAAGAGAGATTCACTGATGTCCTCAAAGCATATCATATAGACTCCAGCTCAATCCACTCTGCCTATTAAAATTTTTAATCCTTTTAAAATTTTATTTTCTTTAACCTTTCTCACAATCACATCCCATTGCCAACTGGGTCTTATTTCTTAGTGAAACACATAATCTATTATTAGGGACTGACATTCTACCTGATATTCAACTTTTCAGTCAAGGATAGATCTAAAATTCAGTGTGTTCTTTATATACTACTTAGTAGAACAAGTATTTGCAAAGTACTTTAGTAGGCAACAAAGAGTACCAGGGGATAAGGATATAGAGAAGAACCAAGTGATGTCCTTGTCCTTGATAGCTTCAGGTCTGGTGGGGGAGAAATATCCACATAAACTTAAACCTTGAAATGAAGGTATCATAGAACAGAGACCAGAACACACCAAGATTTAGACGTTTAGACGATAACATCCTGGAGAAGATAATCTTTTAGTGGGATCTGAAAAAGAAGGTATGAAAAATATTCTATAATAGAAAAAAAGATAGACTAAGTGATAGAGTAAACAAAAAAAAAAACCGCTAGAGTGTTCCTGGCAATGTGAACAACTTGGTCCTACTAAAGATGGCATGCAGGAACATGGATAGGCCAGGTGGTAGAAACTGTAGGCAGCAGGTTATGGAGGGGCATATAGCACCTTGGTACTCTGTAATCCACACCCTCAGCATTACTTGAGATGCAGCTTCTTAGATCAGACCTATTACATCAAAATCTGGATTTTAACAAGATGCCCAGGTGACTCATTTGCACATTAAAGTGTGAAAATGACTGTTGGTGTAGATGTGGATAGATCTAAGAAAAACAAAACTGGAAGCTTGGGGCCCACAAGCTTCTTTCAGCCACAGTCTCTACTTATCTTCTTTCCTGTCTCACCAAGATTGGACGGCCACAATAGCTTCAGATTCAATGTGAACCTTGAACTCCTGTATTGAAGGTTGATATTAATGATTAATATTCTTTCAGTGAATGATGGTTGTCAATGTTTTTACACACCCTTTTTTTTACATCTTTCTTTGAGACTATGATCAGTTTCCTCATTTTGCAGATGAAGTAATTGAAAGAAGTGATGTCAATTGTGTAAAGTCAGATGGCTGAGGAAGAGGCAAAATAGGGGCTAAAACCCAGCTTTTCTACTATCACATTAAGTGCTACATGCACTTCTGATTTCCTTACCAACTCCTGTGCTTCCGTAGCCCTGGCTCACCAGTTCCTGTTGCTACATTGTATTCTAGCATCATTTTGGAACAGAGTATCCAAGGAGACTAGAGTTGAGAGTGACTGTGGGGAGGTCAGCTAAAGGATGGTTTTGTTCAACCTGTTCAAATGAATCAGGATTCAGTGAAATCTAAAAGCAGGGTGATTCCTTTTGCCCTCAGCAGTAATGAAGAGAGGAAGAACAGAACCAGGAAAAAAAATTAGATTAATTATAATTTGGCATAGGAATTAAATCCTGGTGGAAGTTACCTCTCTTTTCTCTTTTTCTGTTTAAGAGTACAAAAGACCATGATTTTAGGGTAAAACCCACTCCACTGAAACATGGTCAGTCTAAGGTAGAGAATACACCTTAATGATTGAATTAAAATGTGGACATACATGATTTGACTGATTACATTGAGATTAGTCATTATTTAAGTACTTAAGCTAGAAATAAAGATTTTACTGAGAACTATCTGCATGTTCAAATGTGAGCTGAGTAAAATTTCTCACTCTATAATTATTCAGCCTCTGATCATTGATTGAAAATGGATAGAAGAGAACTGTGGGAAAAATTATGAACATTTGGATATGTTTGTCTCTCTTCACTCTATTTCCTTTGACAACTTAAGGTCCTAAACATCTCTCTGACTGCTAGAGAGAAAGTAGAGACTTTTCATTATCAAAATAGAGGTACTGTGCTGGTCCCCAAATAATACTTTGATCATTGAGAGTTCAAAATAACATTATACTCAGTTCATCCACACCTTCAGCTCAGAGGCAAATGCCATTACTTAAAGTCTAAAACTCTGCACCAAATGTACATGAAGAGAAAATATCTGTTATAAATTTAGAGTGCAAAGAACAGAGGGAGAAGGAAAATATTTGAGAGATGAGTTAAAAAGTGGAAATAGGCCTGTAATCCCGTGCCTTTGGGAGGCTGAGGTGAGTGGATTGCCTGAGCCCGTGGGTTCGAGACCCGCCTGGGCAGTGAGACCTCATCTCTACAATAAATCAAAAAATCAGCCGGGCGTGGTAGCGCATGCCTGTAATTCTGGCTACTTGGAAGGCTGAGGTGGAAGGATCGCAGGAGCACAGCAGGTCGAGGCTGCCGTGGCCGGGAGCGGCCACTGCACTCCAGTCTAGGCGACAGAGTGAGACTCCAACTCAAAAAAAAAAAGTGGAAATAGGTTGGTGAAATTTTTCTATTTTTCCATATATGTGTGTGTGTGTGTGTGTGTGTGTGTGTGTGTGTGTGTATGTGTGTGTGTGCATATATATATATATACACATATATATATAATTTTCAGCTTTGGAAATGCTACCTCCTATTGGAAATAAAATCTTGATTTATCACAAGGTTTCAGGGACCTCTATGCCTTCATCAAAATCAAAGATGTTGACTTTTAAGAGAAATATTTGACTCTCTTTGCTTATCTTGTCATTTACTTCATAATCATAGGAGCACCAGTAAGGTATGGGATAGGAGTATAAGACTAAGATGAGACTGTATTAGAGAACAGAGTACTTTAGGAAGGAAGTAGTGATTCTTGTTTAAGAAATTATATTTAGGCCGGATGTGGTGGTGCAGGCCTGTAGTTTCAGCTACTCAAAAGGCTGAGGCAGAAGGATCAGTTGAGGCCAGGAGTTTAAGGCTGCAGTGAACTATTATCATTCCTGAAAATAGATGCTACACTCCAGCCTGGGTGACATAGTGAGACTCCTATCTCTGATAGACACACACACACACACACACACACACACACACACACACACACATACACACACACAATATTTAAAACAGCTGGATTATGTGGCAATAGAGTCATCTGGAATCAGATTTCTAGAAGCATAAATTAATGATTTTTAAGTTACTATCTTGGTCAATTCCAGTAGGTATGTTTATCAACTCTTTTTTAGCATGAAGACTATGAAGGAGGGCAAAAGAAGGCATGTGAGCTGCTGAAAGGTTTGTGAAAGGTTTGATCTAACTCTAGAAGGGCTAAAAATTATATTACAGTTCTTATAGCCTATGAGAAGGAAGAGGTCGTTAGAAGGGAGTGCAATTGACTGTAAAATCTTAAATGTTATTGATAATGCCAAGTACACTGGATGTTGTCGACCAACTTAGAAAAGACAAGCTGCAGAAGAGAAAAATAATTTATCTTAGCTAGCAGGAAAATGCTATTCACACAGAGGCTGTGGATACCCAGCGTGACTTGTTACAAAAGAATGAATTCAAGCCGGTTTCGGTGGCTCAGCCTGTAATCCCGCGCCTTTGGGAGGCTGAGGTGAGTGGATTGCCTTTGCCCGCCGGTTCGAGACCTGCCTGGGCAGCGAGACCTCATCTCTACAATAAAAATAAAAAAATCAGCCGGGTGTGGTAGTGCATGCCTGTAATTCTGGCTACTTGGAGGTCTGAGGCAGAAGAATCACTGGAACCCAGCAGGTCGAGGCTGTGGTGGCCGGGAGCGGCCACTTCACTCCAGTCTGGGTGACAGAGTGAGACTCCAACTCAAAAAAAAAAAAAAAGAATGAATTCACGGAAACCAAGAGAAGAGCATCCAGGGGATGCTAAAGCCTTATTTTTTGTGACTCAGTGTCTAAGAACTCTGAATGAATAAACTATGATTCTAGTATTAATGAAATTTTATTCACTACATGCTATATCTGTACAGATCAGAAGTAAGAATTGCATCTTTCTGTATCTGTATTAACCATCATAGCCACAATTCCTGGCTCTCAGTGGGCACTCAGTAAGTGCTTGCTAAGTGAGTGAATGAATGAATACTACGCATGATGGTGTAAGATGTGCAGGGAAGTGAGAAATAGTATTATATCTTTTTTTTATACTTGGTGATATACAAAAATTTGAAGAATGTAAGGACTACTTTAGATATCATGACATTCTCAACTTTGTTATTACCTCTGGGATGAATATTCTTACACTATCCCTATAATGAAAATTGTCCCTTTTATTCATAAACAGCTTTAAAAAGAAGCATTATCATTCATTTACTTTCCAAAATAGCAATTTCCAAGGAGACAAATATGCATAAAATTAATCAAATAAGCAATACCAAAATGATTCCCCAAATGTCACTTGCAGCAGTTGGGTTCTCCTGGTCTTGACAAGGACAAGTCACTTCAATGAAGATAAATTATTTCTTTGATTGAACTATATTAATATTCTGTGAAAAGAGCAAGGTCTCAACCCAAAGGCATTCAATCATTCTTTGAACAATTGCAATTTCAGCCTAAGAGGAAGGGTTAAAGATTGTTTTGGGTCTTTAGTTCTTATATCTTCATAAGCAATAAGTAAATAAGCTCAATGAAGCTAAGATAACGCTGCAGACAAAGTTGAGTGATTTCTGTGCTTAGGAAGCAGGGCCATACGTTCATAAATTTCTGACAGCTACAATCAGAGGGTGCAATTGAGTCTACATACCTGTTGGAAAACTTAGCAGAAGATGATAGAATTAGACTTCAGGTGAAAAAAGATTCTACTTTTCCAGGGACATAGAAATCTGAGATAAATAGCTGTGTCCTTTACTGAAGGGAAAAATAAGGAAAATTACCAAGGAGGAAGAGAATTAATCTATGTACAGAAATACCTGGATCAGCTAATCTGAGGAATAGAGTGATGAAAAAAGTATTCAGTTGGTTTGTAATGTTTCCATTAGGCATTTCCACCATGGTGCCTGCTGTGATCACAGACCACTCTGAGGGAAACTGTCCCAACTAACCTATAGCCTCTGCTGAGGGACTATCTAAACTGTCAAGCTTTTGCCTTCCTGTATCCTCCTGCCCAAATCATTCTCACCTCGACCGTATCACATTAAAGTGAACTTCTGCCAACAGGGAAACTCATTTATACTCTGGACAAGGGTATAGTCAATGTAAAATGATACATTGAGCTGAAGAGATTTTCCCTGGACTTTGATTGGAGATCTTATACAAAATGGTTAGAAAAGAGTATTGAAGCTGAATCATGCAGAGAACCCATGAGTTACTAGTCATAAGGAGATTAAGTAGTGAGAGAATAGAAGCTGTGATTAATCAGATACTACATAGTTGGGGGGGAAAAGTGCAAAAGTAAGGAGAAGGAATTCATAGTCTATATAGAACGAGGAATAGAAATGGATATTCAGAGATGGAGATTTGTGGATTGCTAAGTCATGTTTATGGTAGACAGATAATTAGCTGATACCTGCTCTTTCTTTACCCTTGCTCTGTTATAATTCCTGCTCTTTCTGAATTTCGAGTAAGAAATTCACTAGAAAGCATATCCTTATAAAAGACATTTATTCATTTATTTATTTATTTATTTTGAGTTGGAGTCTTACTCTGTCACCCAGACTGGAGTGCA